>NW_008794006.1:1086193-1100119 GCF_000699145.1 Aptenodytes forsteri
GCCAGGGGAGGTTTAGATTGGACGTGAGGAAAAATTTCTTTACTGACAGAGTGGTTAAACATTGGAACAGGCTGCCCAGGGAAGTAGTTGAGTCCCCATCCCTGGAGGTATTTAAAAGACGTGTAGATGAGTCGCTTAGGGACATGGTTTAAGTGGGCATGGTGGTGTTGGGTTGATGGTTGGACTTGGTGATCTTAGAGGTCTTTTCCAACCTTAATGATTCTATGATTCTATGATTCTGGAGCAGACAACTACAGTTATGTAGTGTGTGGTCCTGCTTTCCTTCAGCTATCAGCTGAAGCTTTGATCTCTCTCTGTTCCAGGATTATTAGCTGCATGGTATATCCACTGCAATATAGATCAGTCTCCAGCCAGGCTCTGTGGTGGGCTTTTGAAAGTCATATTCCGTTGGTTTCTTTCCCTGTTGTTCTGTGTGATGTTTCTTTAACTTATCTTTCCCCTGCTTTCTCAGTGATTACAATGGCTTTCTGGTATGGAAGGTGGTTTTGGTGGCCTTTCTTAGATGGTGGCATTGCCTCTGCTTTATTCTGTGCTTCCCCTGAGGCAAAAGTAGAGACAGCTATTATGAGACATGGTAAAAGAAATTTGCTAGTTTCTTGTGAGGTGGAAGGCAAAATGTACAGTAGTAATATGCTAATATCGAGGTGGAGAAATACACTGAAAAATCATGCCAGGTGTTGAGCCATCAATATGAAAGACTTTGGGAATGTATCATGACCAGCACTTACAAATGCCAGCTCAGTTGTGTGCTGATGATGATGAGGAGAAAATCCCCGCCTTGCCCCTTAAAATTAATGATTGACATTGTGCTTCAGGCTTAATTAAGTCACTATGTATATTGTCTAACTTGCAAAGTTACAATGTTGTTGAAAACCAAAGCAAAACTTTTCTTTTACAAAATTCACCATTCATAAGTGAAATATTATTTTTATATGGTGGAAGCAATTTATTTTATTTATATATATTTTTGTTTGTAATTTGATTGCCAGTCCCTCTGTTCTTCTCTTGTAAGAAAACAAAAATAAATCAGCAACTCTGCTTGCAATTATTTTTTTTAAAGCCTTTGAATTCAAAATTAAGCCAGTTCCTGTTTCTCTTCTCTCTTTTTCAGAACATTTTCTTTGATAATTCTAAGTTATCAATCTGAGCGTGTTTTTATGTAAGCAAAGTTTTCTGGTTTTTTTCCTGTGAAAGCTTACACCTTGATAGGTATCAGCATGGTAAAGATAGCCTCAAGTGTTCACCTAAAGATATTATATTTCAGATGGGAGATTTGTAGGAAGGTATAGAAGAGATGCCTTTGAAGTAACCAGACTTAAAAACCCTGAGCTGTAAAAAGTTACTTTATTATAACCCTTCAGGGCTATAATATCTACATTTTATTATAACCCTTAAGGATCCTCCATTCTCTTTTTCATCATTTTTGGGACCCTTGCTGATAAAGACCTGTATAGTCTTTAAAATTTACACTTGAAGTTACAAAGGGAAAAGTGCGAAACACACTGACTGGGAGCAGAGACTTGAAACTTCTTGTATATTGTATATATATGTATATTACAGGGAAGCTGACCATTCTGTCCCCCTTCTTTTGCACTAGCTGCAGAACCAAGACTGTGAGAACGGCAGCTGTGTCTTTCTTCAATTTTGTGGTTCTTTCCAGTCATGTTTTCTGTTGTGGTCCCCTATGGAAAAATAATAATAAAGTACAACAAAAAAAAGCCCTTCACTCTAATGTGGTTACAATTGGTCTTCTTTGCAGACTAGCTTCCTTTTAAGTGTGGTCTCCATGCAGAACATCAACAAGTAGTATAAATATTTATTTCAGATTAAGCTCAGCAAAACAGTGCTTTTTCTCCAATAGATATAATTCTTATTTTTTCAAATGTAAGTCAGACATGCCTGCTTTTTCAGTTGGGTAGCTACCAGAATATCAAGACTGAGGAGACAAGGTAATAATTTATTTCTCCCTCTTTCCCAAAAAGACAATGAAGCAGTAGGGAAGTGATCGTGCCCCTGTACTCGGCACTGGTGAGGCTGCACCTCGAATACTGTGTTTAGTTTTGGGCCCCTCACTACAAGAAAGACATTGAGGCGCTGGAGCGTGTCCAGAGAAGGGCAACGAAGCTGGTGAAGGGTCTGGAGAACAAGTCTTATGAGGAACAGCTGAGGGACCTGGGGTTGTTTAGCCTGGAGAAAAGGAGGCTCAGGGGAGACCTCATTGCTCTCTACAACTGCCTGAAAGAAGGTTGTAGAGAAGTGCGTGTCAGTCTCTTTTCCCAAGTAACTAGTGATAGGATGAGAGGAAATGGCCTCAAGTTGCGCCAGGGGAGGTTTAGATTGGATATTAGGAAAAATTTCTTCACTGAAAGGTTTATCAAGCATTGGACCAGGCTGCCCAGGGAAGTGGTTGAGTCACCATCCCTGGAGGTATTTAAAAGACATGTAGACATGGCGCTTAGGGCCATGGTTTAGTGGTGGACTTGGCAATGTTAGGTTTATGGTTGGACTCGATGATCTTAAAGGTCTCTTCCAACCTAAATGATTCTATGATTCTATGATTCTATGACAAAATGCAGTTTCAGCTGCCATATTACAGCATCCTGGAATGAACACAGGAAGACTCTATAACATGCATTAGCTGGAAATCTTTGAGTTCTTGCAAGAGAAAGTAGCTTCTTCAGGGCTGCTAAGATATGTCTGCAGACCTTCCTAGCATGAAACTTGCATATCATTGCCACATGTTTAGCAAATGTCTTCCTAGTATTATCAATTCTAAGATAATTTCTGTATCTAAGCAAAAGGAATGAGGAAATGTCACTCACATCAAATTAGCTCTGTATATCAAACCACTTTTAGTAAAGACATCTGAAAACTGTGTTCAGATAGGCTGATTTCGATCACAGAAGAGTTTGTAGTTCAACTACAGTTTGTCCTGTCAAAGGACAAGGCTGTAATATTTTAGGCAAAGATAGCAATATACTTCTATATTAGACCTGGATTTTTTCTAAATCTCATGCCAAAGTCACTTTTCTTGAAGTTCAGTATCCAGAACACAGGATCGTGATTAATAGTATATCAACTCTAAATAAAAAGAACAGTATCCTGGCCCCTTATTTCACACTGCTCTCATGTTTAACTGAAGTATTTTAGTTTCATTTATTCATTTTATGAATGAGAATTCTTACTTTTAGATACTACTGTAATAATTTTCTTCCTTGAAAGAAACACAAGAGAAAAAAACAAAATGTACAGATGTGTTCTAGAATCTAGAATCACAAAGATATCACAAGATATCCCTCAGTACATGTATCTTATCTATAGAAGACGAATGTTTGCTTTGATATTTATCAATGTACAATGCAAGCCTTGGAAAGTAAAATTAAAGAAAACTTAGTTTCTGAATCAGTTTATGATATCAGAGCTCAGTGAAATCTATAAACTACTAAGAATTGACACTAGACTGCTAACACTTTGCTAGGATTATAGAGTACCTTTTCCCATCCTGAAATAGAAAACAGTTTTTTTGTTTAGTTGGTTTTGATGATCCCCAGCTTAGGATTCTCTGTCTTTTGAATGAGTGTGTTAGGATGAATTCATTTTAGCTAACTACTTTGCACAGAAATAGTGTTTGTTTTATGGTTGAACTTGTTAAAAAGAAAACTGTATTTCAAGTTTAAAACACTGTCATGAAGTAATGGAAATCTGCTCCTTAATTCCTGGTGACAGATTTCCTTGATGGCTTTCAAAAATTGTCTGAAGATGTGTCTCTATTAGCCCTTCCACATTTGTTCTTTTTTAAATTTAATTTTGTTTTGTTTTGTTTTTGCAGATTATCTTCCCCAAGTTGTTTTTCCAATGTGGTTAATAGCACAAACATGAAAACTTTTTTTCTGCTTAAGGGATGAATGGCAGGGGGCCAAAGTGAAAAACATCACAGTTTTTCAAAAAATAGTTTCCTGAAACTACAGTCTGAGAATCTCTACCACTGATCCACATCTCTAAAAGATCAGTGTATTTCTCTCTTCCTCCAGGGTATAAACTGTTGTGTACTACATCAAGATCAATGGATTTTCATTCTTTCAGACTTCATAGTAGCAGAAATAATAATAAATTAGTAGGATGTGTTGTCTGTGTTTGAGTATTTTGTGTGATGGTGGTACTTGAAAACTGTCTGTAAAATATAGTTTGTATTACCCCATCCAGAAAAAAAATTAATTGAAAGTTTATAGGCAACAAAGTCTTTTAGCTATCATAATGGTGAAGACAAGACTTAGACAAATGTATTTCAAAAGTATCAGAAGAACCAAAATGATAATTCTTTTCTTAAGAAATGTAGTTTTGGAGTAGAAAAATCACCGTCCGTATCTGGCTGTAGCTATCCTCAGAGCTCTAGGCTGCTTCTTGCTGGTATTTAGTATAAATATATGTAGTTAAATACTTCAGCAAGATTGGGTGTCAGCTATGTCCAAGACGGTAACCGTTTTGTTCAAATAAGCTGATTGGTTCAATTAGAAGTGTATCTGCAAAAAAATCTAATGATATTTCACTCAATTGCTAAATGCTGCTTTATTTTCATGCTTAGAAAGATAACTGCTAGTTATACGAGTTTGTACAGCATTCTAGGGATGTAGTTCTTCCCAGCACTCACAGGATCCCAGTTCTTCCCAGCATTCTATGGATGCCATTCTTCTCCAAAGAAGAGGCAGAGCTAGACGTGCACTTGAAGTTGTTTTTAAGCTCATCCAAGAAAAGATTTATTTTATCTTAGTATCAAATAAATCTTTCTTTAATTTAATAATTTGCAATTGTTTTCTTTTTTCTATAACAGATGTATATGAGCTAGTTGCTCTAACATTCTCTATAAAAACCCCTGACTCTGAGTTCAAGAGGAAATATACTATTGACTTCTGTGTTGATGGACAGTGAATTTCTTCCGATTAGAAAGTTCCCAAAATTCCTGTAATGCTATCATCATCATCAAGATAACAATAAATATTTGTTGAAGACCAGAATTACTTCAAGAGGTTTAATTTTGCAATATACCCATATCTATATTTCATTCATATGTGTCCACATTTTGAGAAATTAAGTGTGAAGATCAGCCCACAGAAGGGTTGATCTCATGAATTTACAATACTAATTCAGTGTATGCACAAATCAAATGTTAAAAAGTGTCAACAATTTTATTTCTGTTAGTTTTCTATGGCATCATTTGCATGATGAAGAGTAGGTTTTAGAGGTTTGTTGGGAGCTGCTAACAAAAGGTGTAGCTGAAAAATGGTATATAGTTAGTATATAAAGTATATAAAGTAGTGTTCCACAAGTAGTCTGTAAGGAAGCTTTCTATTTATCTTTCTTGCACAGATATTAAAAACATAGTAGGGTACTTTATAAGCTTGATGCTAATTTACTCTATGCTGTGTATTTTTCTTTTAAAAATTTCAGATCAAAACTATGGGCATTCTGATTCATTCAGGGTTGGCATCATAGGTCTTCAAGTGGCCTATGGGGAAAGAGAACTTGCCATGCTTTCGGTGCATTTCTTCTTTCAATTCAAAGATGTTATAATTATAGGGGCAAATATCTTCACTTGATGATTCTTTATAGTATATTCTACATGTGATTTGAGTGAGTTGACATTGCCATGAGGGAAGTTTCTTGCAACAGAGAATCACTGTATAGCAAAGTGGAATTTGTAACTGCTACTGTTGTGCAATAGCAACAAAAATATGCTTTAAAAATACGCTCTGTAAAATAGCATTGGAAGTGTGAGTGGTCTGCCTTATTACAAAATGCCTTAAAAAAATATTGAGTAGTTTATACTAACCTTGTAGATTTTAAGAACTTTCTTTTTTTTGCCTACTGAACAGTTACTTACTCCCTGCATTTATATTATAGGTTAATAAAGCAAATATGAGGTCAAAGACAGAATAATTGACTTGTCTGTAACAGAAAATATGTTTTATGTATTTAAATGTTGTGTACTTCAGTTGAAAAACTATATGAAAGATTTGCAATGTAATTAATAATTAGTATTTTAAAAATGTTATTAATTAGACTTTATAATTCTGTAAGGCTTTTCTTCCATGGTTCTCACTAGGTTTAGAATTCTGCCTCTAAATGTGTGCCTCCACTTCCTAGCACTGGAATGATAAAAATTTATTTTATTAATAGAAGAGTATTTTCTTGTCGTCATGGCAACTGGGTTTCACACTTTACCTGAAAAAGTGTAGCCAGAGATGAATTGCATTAAATTTCAAATATTTAGAGGTTAAAAGCTGATTGTTTTCATTAGAAAGAATTTCAAACTATAAAGACTTTACAAAGTAATTTTTATGTTAAAAAGTCAACAATTTTATTTCTGTTAGTTTTCTATGGCATCATTTGCATGATGAAGAGTAGGTTTTAGAGGTTTGTTGGGAGCTGCTAACAAAAGGTGTAGCTGAAAAATGGTATATAGTTAGTATATAAAGTATATAAAGTAGTGTTCCACAAGTAGTCTGTAAGGAAGCTTTCTATTTATCTTTCTTGCACAGATATTAAAAACATAGTAGGGTACTTTATAAGCTTGATGCTAATTTACTCTATGCTGTGTATTTTTCTTTTAAAAATTTCAGATCAAAACTATGGGCATTCTGATTCATTCAGGGTTGGCATCATAGGTCTTCAAGTGGCCTATGGGGAAAGAGAACTTGCCATGCTTTCGGTGCATTTCTTCTTTCAATTCAAAGATGTTATAATTATAGGGGCAAATATCTTCACTTGATGATTCTTTATAGTATATTCTACATGTGATTTGAGTGAGTTGACATTGCCATGAGGGAAGTTTCTTGCAACAGAGAATCACTGTATAGCAAAGTGGAATTTGTAACTGCTACTGTTGTGCAATAGCAACAAAAATATGCTTTAAAAATACGCTCTGTAAAATAGCATTGGAAGTGTGAGTGGTCTGCCTTATTACAAAATGCCTTAAAAAAATATTGAGTAGTTTATACTAACCTTGTAGATTTTAAGAACTTTCTTTTTTTTGCCTACTGAACAGTTACTTACTCCCTGCATTTATATTATAGGTTAATAAAGCAAATATGAGGTCAAAGACAGAATAATTGACTTGTCTGTAACAGAAAATATGTTTTATGTATTTAAATGTTGTGTACTTCAGTTGAAAAACTATATGAAAGATTTGCAATGTAATTAATAATTAGTATTTTAAAAATGTTATTAATTAGACTTTATAATTCTGTAAGGCTTTTCTTCCATGGTTCTCACTAGGTTTAGAATTCTGCCTCTAAATGTGTGCCTCCACTTCCTAGCACTGGAATGATAAAAATTTATTTTTTTAATAGAAGAGTATTTTCTTGTCGTCATGGCAACTGGGTTTCACACTTTACCTGAAAAAGTGTAGCCAGAGATGAATTGCATTAAATTTCAAATATTTAGAGGTTAAAAGCTGATTGTTTTCATTAGAAAGAATTTCAAACTATAAAGACTTTACAAAGTAATTTTTGCTGTTTTTTAAGGCTAAAAAGTTAGCATTTCCAGTAATATATGTTTCCAATGGAATTTATCTCCATTTTTCAGTCATGATAGGTTACTGAAAACAAAGTGCACCCCAGATACATGTTGTTGGGTTTTTAATAAGAAAAATAGGAACAAATGTTTATTTGGACCACTTGTAAAATTTAGCAATGCACCACTGACATGAAAATGCAGCAATCTGGCACTGAGTTTGAACTCTCCCTCCGGGAGTCTGAAGGAGCTCAGTGTATGACCAAGAATTCCCCGGATCATTTTGATCAGTCTGTGGTACTAAATATAATAGTAGTACAGACTGCCTTTGGAGGAGGAACACTGTTCAGACATTCAGAGGAAATCTAGGCCAACTTCACTTGTGGTCCCTACAGGGATGGGGTGGAGGGAGGAAGTTGGAAGAGGAGATGTATAGACGTTCAAGTGTCTGGCATTCAGGAGACTAATTCCTGAATCATTCTTGGGGGGAAAAAAAATTAATGAAGTTTTCCAAATCTTTTTTTCTTTTCTTTTTAAGGATCCATGGCAGATGGCAGTTAGGTACTTGGTTTGTATTCAGTAGGTATTTGAGCCCATAACTCTTAGAAACTTTTTTGAGAATCCAGGATTACATTAATAAGAAAAAGATTATTTCTGGTAGAAGTCTAAGCTGGTTTCTCTTCTTTAATCATAATTTTTCTGGGGACTTTTGCTGACATATGACTCAACCGCAGTTACTCCACATCCAAACATATCACTATAGCCATGGACTAAAAGCTGTCACTTGGTCCTATGTACAATTCTGAAAATAATTCTGATGCTGCAATCATTGGCTGACTTAAATTTCATTTCCCTTTTTTTGCTTTTTTGAATTATCATTGAGAGAATCCTTCCAGCATTCTCAACTAGATACCATTTGAAGTACAATTGTATCACTAGACAGAAAACCACTGTTTCAATTGAAGTGTAGCAATTAATAGTGTGATATCACCTGTAGAATTGCTGTCTCATAAAGATATTATTTTGACATGCTCAGCTGTTAAAATTATGTGTATTCAGATGACTTGTACATTTTCATTCCTTCCTACTGACATCCTTTTCAAACAAAACCTTTTCCTGACTTTAGCCGTTGGATACTGATCTAAGTGAGACAAAAAATTTAGGAAAGCAGATTATCCTCATCTATGCAGAATACAGCTTTGTAAACTGAAATTAAGTAGTGTTCATGTATGTACATGAACTATTTTATATACGTTTTTCAGATTCTCTAAACTTTGTTAATTGAGAGTATTGTTACTTAGGCTGATGTCTGGGATAAAATGATGTTCTTATCCCTTTGGATTGTAATATAGCATGAGAATAAAACTTAACTAACTTGATCAAACTAGATAATGTCCTTAAGTCCACATCTTACAACCATTTTATTCCTACAGCCTAAAGTTGCCTTGCTGGTAAGAGATTGATGTTTGCCTCAAATTATTGCAATTCACTCGTGCTGTGAAACCAGGTCCCTGATTTTGTAGCTGGGAAGCTACACTATTAAATTAGTTATTTGTTATTCATTACCTTTTAGGTGTAGTCTTGTAAAAAGACTTCAATTAGTATGGACCCACAGAATCTGAACATTTCTCTCTTGGGACCTTCTAGTTACGTTTTACTTTACCAGCCAAAACCCAATTTTTTGCTATTCTAATATAAAATTTAAGAAAGTTTCCTTCATCAACATTTAACAAACATAAAAATGCCAAGAAGTTATCCTTAGGTTGGAAAATGACCGAGAATTAAGGCACTTTAACATTTGGGAATTTAAGTAGGCATATTAAGATTGCTTATCTTTTCCTCCCCTTTTCTCCTTTTTCCTAAAGAAAGCACCTGCTCTCTGAAAATCAGGTAGCGGTGTTTAAATAAATGTGTCCAAAATCAGTAATAACTTTTGAAACCCCTGTTGGTTTGTTGTTTTTTTTTTTCTTTTATAGTAAAATGTTGAGTATCCAACTGTTCATACGTAAATAAGTAAAAGTTGCTCAGTTACTCAGTGCTAACCCAAAGTGTGCTATTTATATGGTGTATTATTACAAGGTTGGTATTCTGAAATTTCATCTTACTGTTTTTATAAATCTGGACATCTTAATTTTTTCTTTTTTTTGTTTAACCAATGATCTTTGTTGTTTGTATTTTCTGCTCTATTGCTACAAACTGATCAACAAAGGTCTGTGGCCTGGATCTATCTTCCTTCTGGCCATTCCCTATGAAACATTGAACAGAGAAGTATGTGTAAAATATTTTTATGCTTCTGTTCATGATCACTGTGATGGTGTTCCTGTAAAACTACCAGTTATTTAAGTTCATAGTAAGGTTCTGTGTGTACTCCTTGTGGTTTCTTGTTTGTTTAGGGTGTGAAATACCTCAGTGGGACATTCTGTGTGTTTTTTATCAGTGTGAAATGAGGTTATCATACCTTTCAGTATAGCTTTTATTGTCAAAGAAATATGAGAAGCAAATTCTGCAAGCATCACTGTTCAAGTACTGGCATGTTCCATTAAAAAAGCCAATGAACTTCTACAAAAGTAAGGTAACTCAAAATAGTTCATAGGGCAATTTAATTACGAGTCAAGTAACAAATTATTGGTGCCTTCATAAACATAAGAATCTAGCTTTTGACTGAAAATTCAGTGTGTATCTGAGCACTAGACACGTGTGAGCAAATTAAAGCCTGGATTTTGATGTTTGTGGTACAGAATGTCAAAGTACATTTTTGAGATTCGGTTTAACCTCATGGATTTTTGTGGAGATGTGTGTTTACACTAACTTCCTTTTCCAACATTTAATACTCTGAACAAAGTTCACAAGTATTTTTATCATGTGAGAAGAGAACATATTCACCTATATAAGATTAGAACTTATTTTTTCTCTTGTGAGATGCACAAACTGGAGAAAATTAGAGAAACAGATCAGGGCAAGGACTTAGTTTTTTTAATGATTCTTGAGCTTGGTCGCTTTTATTATCTTTATTAATGATCATGCTGTCACAGTAGGATGATGAGTGGGCTACTGAAATTGTTAATGACAAAGCCAGGAGGCATTGTCAGGCAGACAAATATCTTTGAGGAAGAACTGGAGGCACTGACAACTGGAATAATGGAAAGGAATTAATTGTAATAGGATGATATTTCAGGACATGTGCCTAGGGATTGTTACCAAGGGCTTCTGGTACCAGCTGAATGTTTATCAGTTGAGAATCACAGGTGAGAAGAAATGTACTTGTTTACAGAATGATAAATGCCAACAATGTGATGTGACAGTTAGACAAATTTGATCCCAGGAGAAATCAGGCCAGACATTGTCAGAAAGAAGTAACGCCTCTGTGAAATACTGTGTACAGTTTTGCTCATCAGTATTTAAGAAGGATGAATTCACTTTGAAGAAGAATTACACAGTAATGGTGAGTATACTATTATAAGAATAACAACATATTATACTAATATGATATAATAAGAATAAGAAATACTGTGATAAGAATAAACACAAGAGTATTAGCTTCATTCCTGAGATATACATGATTGCCATCTGGATGCAAAAAAACCCAAAACACTTTACTAGTTATCCAAGTCTGTTTCAGTCCTGTTTGTATAACAACCATGCAAGTATCTTAATTATGCCTTCTTTTTTTCTCTTCAAAGGAAGGATTACCTCTAAGTGAGGCTGGGTTTTAGTGTCTGTCTTATTCACTGCTGTGTGAATATCAGTGTGAATATCAGTTTTTATGCAAACACAGCCTAAGTGATAAGATATGAAAAAAAATACTCTTTGGGGTAGGGTAAGAAACAAATATCAGAAGCAAAACAGCTTTCCCTTACTATTAAACTTTCACTGCTGTGAATATCAGTGTGAATATCAGTTTTTATGCAAACACAGCCTAAGTGATAAGATATGAAAAAAAATACTCTTTGGGGTAGGGTAAGAAACAAATATCAGAAGCAAAACAGCTTTCCCTTACTATTAAACTTGTTTGCTTTGAATGTCTCACCCAGAGTTGATAGGATCTGAATGATCTTACTAATAACTTTAGCATTGAATATATACAAGTAACTGAAAAAATCTAAGAATACTGTCAGATCTGTGTCTAAACGGATAAAGAGACTTCTATGTGAAACTGCGTCTTGTTTTCCTACAGTTACAGTATGTTTTCTATTAACCTTATGCAAGTATTTGTGATCATCTTTCTACAGCTTTCATAGAAAAAGTAAACTGGCTTTTACTATTTCAGAGTGTAAGGTCAGAGGTACAACTGCAATCACTTTCTATGCCATGGTTGCCACATCATGGCAAAGTGTTGTAGACACACTGGTATGTATGACAAAAAAAACACAGCTGTAAGCATTCCATGGATCCTTTAACTCTAGTGATAACTCTAGTGATAACACACCTGCCTAAATTAACCAATTAGTCTGGATTTGTGGTCATATACATCACCAGTTGGAAGTTTGCAGTGGTTAGAGAATATGTATAGTGCAGAAGAAAATCTTCAACAAAATCTTTGTTGAAGGGCAGGAAGAATTAAGAGTATTCGTACAAATATATCGCTTTGGTACAGGATTTTCAGTATATGTTTTAAAATTGAGTTGTTTTTTATATGGTACACATTTTATTGTATTTCATAACATATTCTGACAATCTGGCACAAATTGATTTTGAGTCTACTGCTTGTTTTACTTGGAAGAATTTTTTGTATTCATAACCTTCAGTATACTAATTAGTGAAAACACTGTGGTGTTATTTATTCCTGGAATAAATAACCTTTTGAAGGTGAGACCTAAATAGAAGAAATATGAAAACATGATATTTCTCACATTGCATTTCAAAGAAGAGTTCTCAGGTTGGAAATTTTCTTATTAACTGTTTTCTGTTTGAAAAAAAACCAACCACAAAACAACCACTAGTTTTTCAAAACCAAAACATTGCATAGAACCTTATGGCTTTTCCACCTGTTTAACAGTGAAGCTTTGGGTGTCATTTAGAATGGGTTATATGATCCTGCTTGGCCTTAAGCTCTAGCTGCAGAAGAGCATAGTCTTCTGTAGGTCTGTTAACCCCATCCATATGTTTCTGATACCCTAGGAAAGTCCTTTGGCTCTCAGACAGATATTTCTATTTAGACAACTGAATCCTGTTCTTTCTGTTTGAAACAAAGAAAAAACATGGTGGAAGTGTGCTCTGTTACCACCAGGATGATTGGTGGGAGGCTGCAGGAGGCCAGGTCTCCAGAGTGCAGCTCTGAGGCAGTCCCATTATGTTAGGATGAATGTCCTTGACTCAGTATGCTCTCCAGGCTATGTTTAATCTGCTAAACAAAACCAACTCGTGAACAGTTTTGGTTTCTGAGAACAGTGACAAGAGTTGTTCATCTGTATTGCGTGGCACATGGCCTTAAACCTGTGTTGCTTCTCAGTGGTATCAGTGAAAGCATATCTGAGTGTGAGAGAGAGGGGAAATTTATTTTGCCCTTCAAAGTGTCTGAAATAACCTAAGGACAGTGATCTAGTCTAACAGAGTAGAATTTTCATAACATGAGACTGAGTGGGTTTTTTTGCATACCCTAGGATGTAGAATGAGGGCTATTTGTAGTTGTAAAGACTTCTTGGACTGGCGCTGGAGAGATTGCAAGATTTCTGTGTCTTGTCCATATTGCCTAAGGGGAGTGGTTGTTGGTATGTGCTGTGAATTGTTACTAGGCCCTGCCCTGGGAATGGCTATTTGACATGGTCAAAACTGTGCCCAGGAGTGCACTGACAGGCCTATGGATTTTGAGCAGTCTTGTGCTCAACCTTACTCCATTTTCATCGTAGCACAGATGCAGTGACACAGTCTGAGCTTCTGACTCCGCCACAGAAACTGCAGCATTCTTGTTGCTTGAGCCAGGACCATTGATGGGTTGAGAAGTCACTGCAGCCCGACTGGCTTTGATTCTCACAGAGACCCCCAAGGTTGCCTATCTCTTGTAAGGGCAAGTGATTGGTCTCTCAGGTTCGAGACCATCTAAGGCACCTGAAGGTGCACAAGTCCATGGGACCTGATGAGATCCATCCACAGCTCCTGAAGGAACTGGTGGATGGAGTTGCTAAGCCACTATCCATCGTATTTGAGAAGTCGTGGCAGTCCGGTGAAGTTCCCACTGATTGGAAAAGGGGAAACATAACCCCCATTTTTAAAAAGGGGAAAAGGGAAGACCCGGGGAACTACAGGCCAGTCAGTCTCACCTCTGTGCCTGGGAAGATCATGGAACAGATCCTCTTGGAAGCTACGCTAAGGCACATGGAGGACAAGGGAGGTGATTTGAGAGAGCCAGCATGGTTTCACCAAGGGCAAGTCCTGCCTGACCAACCTAGTGGCCTTCTA
>NW_008794006.1:1100960-1111433 GCF_000699145.1 Aptenodytes forsteri
GGAGGGGGGGTGACAGCGCCTGCTCTACCTGACACGAGGCTGGACAACCACATGGAAGGGCAGCATGAAATACATCTGTAGTACAACTTCAAATAAAACATATTGAAGTTTTTTACACTGAGGGTGGTGAAACACCGGAACAGGTTGCCCAGAGAGGTGGTGGATGCCCCATCCCTGGAAACATTCAAGGTCAGGTTGGACGGGGCTCTGAGCAACCTGATCTAGTTGCAGATGTCCCTGCCCACGGCAGGGGGGTTGGACTAGATGACCTTTAGAAGTCCCTTCCAACCCAAACTTTTCTATGATTCCATGATTCTTTTGTTTTGGTAAAAATCTTCTTTCCTCACCCCCTCATCCCCAAGTCAACATTTAAAAAACCAGTATTTCCACTGGAAGAAGTTTGGATAGAACTTTTGTTGAAAGATCAGAACTTCCCACTAAAGAACATCCCTGTCTGAACCAGTGCATGCAATGTAAATCCCTTTGAACAGATCTCATTATCTATCTTTGATAATTCATTCTTCCCTTTGGGATCCCCCCCCCCCCCCCCAATTAGAGCATTGCAGAAAGAGAAGTTTTCTCACCTTTCCCTGTCCTGAGAGACCTGTTTACACGCTTAGTGTCTGAATACTTAAAGGGGGCTTATAAGAAAGATTGGGACAGACTTTTTAGTAGCTCCTGTTGTGACAGGACAAGGGGTAATGGTTTTAAATTAAAAGAGGGTAGATTCAGACTAGATATAAGGAAGAAATCTTTTACGCTGAGGGTGGTGAAACACTGGAACAGGTTGCCCAGAGAGGTGGTGGATGCCCCATCCCTGGAAACATTCAAGGTCAGGTTGGACGGGGCTCTGAGCAACCTAATCTAGTTGAAGATGTCCCTGCCCACGGCAGGGGGGTTGGGCTAGATGTCCTTTAAAGGTGCCTTCCAACTCAAACCATTCTATGATTCTATGATCATATCAAAACACCTCAAATTTTCCTTTGCCTAGTCAGCAGGTCTCATGTAACCCTATTATATGAAGTAGGAGTCTGTGGTCTACAGTTTTTGCTGCAGCATTTGTATTCTTGATAATGGTATTCTTGATATTGTATTCTTGATAATATAAGCCAAAACCCAAACAAATCCAACCTCTCACTTTGTAATTTGCCATTAAACTCAGTGCTCGAGTATGCACATCGTCTTTTGGAACAAACATTATTTTGTTTGTAAGTTAAACAAGTTGGCTATAGATGTCTTTTTCTAGGCAATAAATGAGACCCCCTGATGCCGAGTTTTACTGTGTTGTTTTCCTGGGAACTACACAGTAATTGAATGAAAACTGATTATTACATCAGGAAATGAATCATAGGCTAAAGTTCTTGGGGAACAGGATGTTCTACCAATTTCAGTCCTCTGACAGTTTGCTCATTTTCAGAATCAGAATAAAGATTCAGTAAATATATAAAAGAATGAATACTAGGGTTTTTATTGAGCTGCATAATGACAGAATTAAAAAAATGGCAAAAAGCATATTTATTTTAAAATCACAGTGAAAATATCAACATTAAAATTCCTTCACTAACTTAAGTCAGTATGAGGTATTGAAACTAATTTCATTTTGCTGATATATGACAGTCTGAATTAACTTTTCCATTTTCTACATACTAACCTTCTTGCAGATTAGCTCGCTTCTTCTCCTAACCCTGTGTAGGTGTAGTAAAATAGTAACTTCAAAAAGTGCTTTTTATCCATGGGCTCTTCAGTTCACTTTATGCCCTAACTTCCTAGAACAATAAAACTAAACCCACCCAGATAAGTAAATTATGCCTCAACTATTACCAGGATTTAGAGGCAATAAATAGTTATTTAGAGCACTTAAACCTGCTTCCTTCTTATCCACACGTGGTGATTTTCAGATTTGATTGTAGCTCAATGTAAAACCTACAAGAGATACCTCAGCATACTGTAATGATATATTCATGGTGAATTACATGTTGCTGGAAGCAAACTGCAACATAGTCATTTTGGCTAGCTGTGATTGCTTTTTAATTTTTCTGGATTTTATTTATAAATGTATCTAATCAAAATTAGTTAATGATGCAGCACATTGATGATAGATTAATGTTCTGACAGGTTGTATTGGATTTAACTCTATGTACTGTTAAAAGATTCTCTGTACTTGAGAATAGTGTTTCATAGCTTTCTATATTCTTTCCGGGCAGTGCTAACAAGAAGCCATTAACAATTTCTTTATCCAGATAATATTAGGATTCAAAAATGAGCTACCTGTTTTTCACAGATACTTCTGAAATGGTGTGAAGTTCTGCAAGTGATTCAGATTGATAGCCAATGGTCATTGTAGCCAGAGATAGACTCTGGCTATGAAGACCATTGGTCTGAAGATTCTCAGCCTCCTGAACTCCATCAACCCATTTTGTTTTACACACCTCTGGTCTTCATTAACTTTTTAGATGTTTTGGTAGTGTTTTTAAGAGGCTACAGTTTTTTCCTCCATGTGTTTCTTCCTTCTTGCCCCAGCTTCCCTGTGCAGGCCATCAAGAAGAAATAGCAAGTTGGATGAAAGTTACTAACTTCTGAAGGCTACGGAATAAATAAATCCCCCATCCAGTACAAGATTCTTCCTCCATGAATTTGTTCAGGTTCTTCTTAAACCATGGAAATTTGACTATCAACTGAATATACACAGATCCTTCTTTTTCTCCATTCTCCTTCAGCTGACTGCTGTATCTGAATTTTTCTCTTGCTTTTGTTTGTACAGCTGCTACTGATCGTACCTGCTCAGAAAAGTAGTGAGACCTGTCCGAACTCTTGTATTGTGAAATACCAAAATATTGTCCCTATAGTTGTGATTTTATAAACTTCTATCACACCTCCCTTCTGTCATTTCTTTTCCAATCTGAATGTCCCAGTCTGTTTATTTTTGCCTGTTAGGGAACGCACTCGATAGGTGATTGTTTATGTGACAATTTTCCATCCCATTTTTAAAGCTGATAGGGACAGAAACGTATATAGCTGTCAAGATATTGACCCATTGTTGGATTTATGCACAGCCAATACACGTTTGTTGATAAATTTATGGTCTTTTTTTTTCCCCCATTTCTATTTTTTAGCATGAAAGATTTCTTGTATTGATAGAGCTTAGGTTTTCCACCACTGTTCTTTTACTGAAAGCCTTTTAAAGACAAGAAAAACGGAAAAGAATGCTTTTCTCTATTTGCTCATATATTTATATAAAATAAAGTTGTGACTTTAATTTGAAATGACCCTGCAATGGAGGTTGGGTCAAAAGTGGAAAATTAACTTCACAACTTAGTAGCAATGTGCTTGAGCCAGGTCTCCAGCTGGTGCAAATGACACTATTCACTAGTATGGAATTAAACAAAGATGTGAAACTTTCTCTTTGAGTGTTATGGTAAACTTTGGCTTGCCATTTAACCATAATATGAGGGTTAAAAAATTCCATTTTACAAGTGGATTTAATTGGTATAATGGTAGCTGTTAAAAATAACTTTTTTTTCCAAAGTCTGGAAGGATGGTTCTTGAAGACTTATGTATCTTGTAGACATTATTGAAAATAGCACTTAATAAGAAGCCCTGGCACTTGCAGTAACATTTAGTAACTTGCAGACTATTTTATTATTCAAAGAATTCTGATTAAATGCAGGGGATCTCAAAGCATTCTTTTGCTGTAGTCAGTATTCATGTAGAAAAAAGTGTTCAATGCTTCCAAGCCCTGCTTAGGATGAGATGACATGGGTTGGCCAGTTATAAACTATTCATTTGCTATACAAAATATGACAGTACAGAGTGAGGATTTTTCTGGAATTTCCCTGTGATGATTGTTCCTTGAGGAACAAAATTGATTTGCTGCTCTGTCTTTTATTAACTGAGGGCATGTAAGCTCATTTGCAATGACTGGAGATCTATCTTGTATGCCAGTTTTAAGGATGAAGTATCCAGTGAGGGTTAGAATGACAAAATCCCATAGTTAATGAAACTACATATCCTGTGAGTCAAGCATCCCACATTACACAGAGCAACCCCCTGAGTTTCTAGGAAGGAGGATATTCCACTGCCTAGCCAGCTCAACAGTTTCAGACTTTAGTTTATCTTTTACTCTGTTTTCCCAGAATAAAACAATTCTGTGAAATGTTATCCTTCAGACAAATATGTTTGAAAAAAAATTTAGGGATTTGGGTTTCCCACAATTAAAAGTTAAGAAATGCCATAAGTTCAACAGGGGGAAGTGCAAAGTCCTTCAACCTGGGGAGGAACAACCCCAGGCACCAGTGTATGCTGGGGGGCACTCAGCTGGAAAGCAGCTTGGCAGAAAAGGACCTCGGGGTCCCACTGGACACCAAGTTGAACATGAGCCAGCAATGTGCCCATATGACAAAGGCGACTATTGGTATCCTGCGCTGCATTAGGCAAAGTATTGCCAGCAGTTTGAGAGATGTGATCCTTCCCCTCTGCTCAGCACTCGTGAGGCCACAACCTGGAGTACTGTGTCCAGTTCTAGGCTCTCCAGTACAAGAGAGGCATGGCCAAACTGGAAAGACTCCAGTGAAGGGCCATGAAGATGATTAAGGGACTGGAGCATCTCTCCTATGAGGAAAGGTTGAGAGAGCTTGGACTGTTCAGTCTGGAGAAGAGGAGACTCGGGGGGATCTTATCAATCTATATAAATACCTGAAGGGAGGGTATAAAGAATACAGAGTCAGGCTCTTTTCAGTGGTGCCCAGTGACAGGACCAGAGGCAATGGGCACAAACTGAAACACGGGAGGTTCCCTCTGAACATCAGGAAACACTTTTTAACTGTGAGGGTGACTGAGCACTGTCACAGATTGCCCAGGGAGGTTGTGGAGTCTCCCTCCTTGGGGATTTCAAAAGCCATTTGGATATGGTCCTGGGCCACATCCATATCTCTAGGTGGTCCTGCTTGAGCAGGGGGCTGGACCAAATGACTTTCAGAGGTCCCTTCCAACCTCAGCCATTCTGTGATGCTGTGATTCTGTGATTTGCAAAAGCAATTAAGAAAAAGTAAATAAATCAGAATAAAAGAGAACAATACCTGTTTCATTAGTGATTTACACCATTTTAGATGGCTTATTATATGTCAAATTTGTCATGCATGTTTAAACACTGTCGTTCCCTCCAGTGTCAGGTGTCATTTCTCTGGCAATTACACTTGCATTACTCTGGAAATTATTGCTTATCCATATTGTTTTCCTACATGTCAAAGTTTACTTATTTTAAATACATTTCTTCAGAACTGGAAGGGATAAATCAAATGTGTGTTGAAACTGAATCCATATAGGAGCTTAATCTTGACGTTTCAATGCCTAATTCACAGTAGAAACCATCACACTTTCCCATACTGAGTTTCCCTACACAGAACCAGGGGAAAGGGAAATACGCTCAGCTTGCTGCACAGGCAATCGCTTACACTATCTAGTTGGAAACATTGAGGAGCAGGGTGCCAGTTAAACACCTCCCTTTGGACTCAGAGCTATGGACCAGTTTTGGGAGGGAGTTCCAAAGCTAGTCCAAACTTTTCTCGCAAGACTCACAGCTTTAGGAATTTGCTGTCTTTTACAGACACCGAGTAAGGGTCTTCAAAGCATGGTGGAAAACTCACTTTTTTCCCCAGCTACAGGAGAATAGAAAAGTGAGGAAGTTTCAAATATTTGCTTTGCTGCAAACTATTGTTGGTTGCCTTGGAAGATTTGATTATAAGAATCACCAGTTTCATGATCGCCAAGGAGTAATCAGAGCAGAGGGTTACAGTTCCTTCTTTTCTGTGGGTGTTTAAATGTCAGAATAAATAAACAGCATTAAAATTGTGCTGCAAGGCTATTGTGTCTTGATATTCCCTTCCTTGATGTGTGACTAATGTGAAAGTTAACAGAAGCTGATGAAATGTGAGCACATAATTTGATTATTAATGCAAATATTTCATGTGTACATTTAGGCCACATTTTGGACAGAAGCTTTCATAGAAGTCTTTCCTTTGCAGAGACTAGCAGTTTACTTTTTTATAAGCAAAGAAAGCTAAAAAGAAATGAAAAGTTTACAGAAAAAAAATTCCACTGTACTTCCAGCTACTATATAACATTCACATTTACCCAGTGAGAGATATTTCTATTGTAGTTTCCTGGGCCAATTTTAAAGCTTTTGCAATGGTATCTTGTGACTTGGAGACCTAATTATTGAAACAGATGAAGAAAATAATTTCATAACAATTTAAAGTATAGTACGCTCCTAAGTTAAGGTGTGAATGAATGATGCATACATACGGTACACAGTGGAGAGTACCATAAACATACAGATGTGTTTATCTGTTTTTGGTACCTTAAGAAGTCGTATATTTATACTCACATGGTATTTCTCACTTAAAACAGATTGTTCTTATGCTCTGATAATATTTTTCTTATTTCAATTTACCTATTATGCTCATGATATTCTTACTAGGATTATATCTCCTTGATAGAGATGGACCCTCCCCAAAGTACTTCAGAATCAGATGTAAATAATGCCTAATTGCTAGTATAATATGCATAAAAGTCTGAAAAAGAGAGCAAGTAAGTTTTGAACAAGGCACACATTAATAATTCTATAAAACAGTTGTTATCATATTTAACCACCATGAAGGGCTTTATGAAATATTTGGTAGAACTCGTGGGGAAATGTTTTTCCTTCAGGAAACTTTGAGGGGATATTTTTTCCCCTTCTTTTACTGGAGCCATTTTTTGTAAAGCTTCCTCTTTAGAAAGATGTGTATTTTTCTTGTGTACTAAAGGGTATAGTACTTTGCAGTACTTTCACATACATTCTGTATGTGAATCAGGCAGCATTATGCAAAAACAGAAGCCTCAAACTGTTTTAGCCGGGAATTCTGCCTTCTCAGGAGGGCTGACAGGTCTGGAGAGAGTGTTATGGTAAGTGAAGTATTAAAATATATTTTTTGTACCCAGGCTGACTTGTTCAAACTCTCTCAGAGTTTATCTCTCCACGTTCTACACGGAAATTTCCAAAATTTCCTCAATGCACGTTTTAACAACGTAGGTTTGTCTTGGAGGTTGTATGCCCAAAACCATTTCAGCTTTGTTAAAGTTCTTGTCTCATCAGATGCTTTGCATTTCCCCCCTTATGACTGAATTAACCCATTTATTTTTGTTTATTTGGCTTATGTGCATCATGGAACAAATGAAGTTGTGGACGGGATAGAGATAGCAAAAATAATGGGCTTTTAGGGTGAAGTTGTGGTAGTGTTAATCATACTTTAGTATCATAGAATCATAGAATCATTAAGGTTGGAAAAGACCTCTAAGATCATCGAGTCCAACCATCAACCCAACACCACCATGCCCACTAAACCATGTCCCTAAGCGCCTCATCTACATGTCTTTTAAATAATAAATAGTACTTTCATAATTGTTTACACAGGAAACTAGATTTTAGTGTGAGACTTTGTCTGGGTTACTAGCAATAGGGATAATTCCACCACCCCTCCTCCCCGAGATTAGGACAAGAGACTGTTAGTTTGCAGATTTTAAGATATTCTTCTTCTGTGGTCCTATCATTAAAAGGGAACCAAAAGCTGTATTTCATGAGCCTGTTTTAGTACATATAGACAAATTAAAACTTTATCATTAACATTTGTGGCTACCATATAAAAATTTATAAAACTAGTGACTACACTACCTTTTTTCTATATCTGATTGTTTCCTGGTGGGATAAATTACCACTGGATTTGAGGAAGACTTTAGTTGGGCGCTTATGCGTGTTTGCAGTGAACAGCAAATTTGCATTCCAAAAGCAACGCAGAGATCTGACACTGAGTTGTAATCCCTTTACCCAAGAAAGCAAAGAATTTCCTATACTCATTGTTCCTCCAGTCTGAATATCTTAATTGGATATGATGCAAATTATCACCAACAGTTAATTTTAGGGTTTTTTTTAATTAATTATATTGATTTATATGTTTTTATTACTTTAATAACAAAAAGACTACTTGAATAATCTGATGGTTAGTTTTGAACTTCTATTTCTTGTATATTTAGCCAAGTACTGCCTACAATAAGCAGGATATTGCAAAATTGGTAAAATTTCCATTATATCTTGTTGGTGCCTGGGACCCAAATCAGTATATGCTTCCCCTGTATTTGGGCCTACAGCGACTGATAGTAAGAGTTACATACAAGGTAATCAAAGGATAGTTGAGAGAATAATCATTGTCTATATTTTCTAGGCTGAAAACTGCAATAAGAACAAAAGGTTGTTGGGAAAATATGAAACAAAAGACACAACTTAGTCTGCTGCCTTAGGGTAAGCCTGCATTTCTTCTCTGGGTTTCTCTTGATCAAATTTTATTTGAAGAAGTCATTTGGTAAACATTTTTTATCTTGTTTTCTCTCTGCTTGAAGACCAAACTTTTATCTAGCATAATATAATGTTTACCTCTTCCTGTTTTTATTATTCATCTGGCTTTAGGTAAATGAATAATCATCTTTTGATGATTGAAAATCATCATTTTCATAGACTATGAAAGCACAGGTAATGTGAGGAAATTGATAAAAAAAAGCTAAAAGCAATGAAGGGCAGAATATTTCATAATGGCTTTAAAAGTGTACTTCATACCTTTCTCTCTCAACAACAGAGAATTAATACTTTTATCGTCTCATAAAAACAAAATGCTTTTGCTTTTGGCTTTGTTACAAATGTAATGGTCTACTTCAATCATCAGATCTTGAACTGATGGAAAAGAGATATAAACTATGTGTTTGATCTTGCAAACCTCACTTACGTGCTTTAATATACCAAAATATCTAGTTGTGATCAAAGAAAACCAGAAGGAGTGGATGAATGGCTCTCTGGAGCATTACGGTGTGATTATCAAAGTCCTGGGGAAGAAGCCTTACAAGAAGCCAGGCTTAGGAAGGATTATGGTGATCCTCCCTCCCCTTCCCCTCCCCCCTTCCCTGTTTACTTTAAGAAAGACAAATCCCAGGGAACAGAAAAGATTTTGGTTCTGACCTGTTTGCAAAGAAACTCACCTGCACAAAAAATTCATTAAAGCAATTTAAATTCTGTAGGAAGTAGATGATTTGTTAGTGGTTATATTTGTCTCAGTGTAGCTAAATGACATATCCTCATATGAGGTATTACCCTACCTGAAGTAATAAACGGTATTGGCCCCAACAAACTTTAAACTCTAGACAGGACTGATTCAACTATGGAGAAGCTGAGCTCTCCCAAACATGGGGATAAGGCACATTGGTGGTGGTTGTCCATCTAATGGAAATACCAAACTGAAGGCAAATATGATAGTGCCAAGTTAGCAGGTATTGGTGTCACACACAAAGAAGATCTGTAGGTCCAGAGCAGTGGGATATGGAAGACATGATGGCAGCAGCTTGAAGGGATCTAAAGAGAGGAACGGTGATAGCTCCTTATACCAGAACACTTCAGTTTGCTGGGTACATCAGTGAAGCACTAAGAACAAGATGATGGCAGCAAACAATGATTTAATCCTCTGCCTTGGCCTTCTTCCTAAACTCTCCCCTTTCTCCCTTTCCCTGAAAAGGGAGGGGGGGGGGGATAGGGAGACTCGTCTAATTTACAAAGACCATGGAAAAGAAAAGGAGGTATCGATGACTGATGAAACAGTGACTTTTTTCTTTCACCTTGTATAGGTTGTTATAGGCAGGTTAGTCTCTCTGTGAATAAAGTCATCAGGCATTTCTTGTTAGCTTACAGGTGTCCCTCATTGCTTGGAAATGTGGTGTTACATTCAAATACTTATAACCTGGCCTTCCTGGACTGGTCAAGTCTCCCTTCTTAAAGTAATGTGATCTAGCCTAACTTTGCATCTGGATTAGTGTTATGCCCTATTTTACTGCAAAATACGTTTATGAACCACAGGATGGCGAAAGAGGATTTCTATTTGTTCCTTTTTCTGTAGCACAAAACAACCTAATTTTCATGTTGGTTATAAACTGCCATGTAGATTTGATTTATGAGTTGTAATGCACAAATCAGTTTATCCACATGGGTTCTAATTTATACATTCAAATACAATCGCATGGAAATAACGAAAATCAAGCATGCACTTGCAGTGATTTGAAGAATGAAGGCAATTAATTTAAGGAATTTCTTCCTTCTGAATTTCTGTTCTGTAATACAGGTATTAGAAAGGTGTCCTGGTTTCGGCAGGGATAGAGTTAATTTCCTTCCTAGTAGCTGGTACAGTGCTGTGTTTTGGATTTAGGATGAGAACAAAGTTGATAAGGCACTGATGTTTTAGTTGTTGCTAGGTAATGCTTATACTAGCCAAGGACTTTCTAGTTTTCCATGCTCTACCGACTGAGAAGGCTGGAGGTGCACAAGAAGCTGGGAGGGGGCACAGCCAAACTGGCCAAAGAAACATTCCATACCATGTGACGTCATGCTCAGTACATAAACTGGGG
>NW_008794006.1:1111571-1120581 GCF_000699145.1 Aptenodytes forsteri
ATTGTGCATCACTTGCTTTGTGTATTATTTATTATTATTATTATTACTATTATATTTCAATTATTAAACTCTTTTTATCTCAACCCATGAGTTTTTCTCATTTGTGCTCTTCCAATTCTCTCCCTGGGGGGGGGGAGTGAGCGAGTGGCTGGGGGGGGCTCAGTTGCCAACTGAGGTTAAACCACGACAAAAGGGAAGAAGGAATTTATTTATTCTTACCTCTAAATGGGAGAGAGATGGGTTTCATGGATGGACTGTTGGATAAGGAATTGGATGGATGACTGCATCCGAAGAGTCAAGGGCTCAACGTCCAAGTGGAAACCAGTAATGAGTGGTGTCCCTCAAGGTTCTGTACTCGGAGCAATACTATTTAATGTGTTCATCAATGACATAGGCAGTGGGATTGAGTGCACACTCAACAAGTTTGTGGGTCAGATCATGCTGAGTGGTGCAGTTGATTTGCTTGAGAGAAGGGATGCCATCCAGATGACAGGCTTGATGAGTGGGCCCATGTGAACCTCATGAAGCATGAAGAAGGAAAGTGCAAGGTCCTGCACCTGGGTTGGGGCAATCCCCAACATCAATATGGACTGGGGGATGAATGGATTCATAGCAGCCCTGCGGAAGAGGACTTGGGGATACTGGTGGATGACAAATTGGACATGAGTCGGCAATGTGTGCTTGCAGCCCAGAAAGCCAATCACATCCCAGAATACATCAAAAGAAGTGTGACCAGCAGGTCAAGGGAGATGATTCTTCCCCTCTACTCCACTCTTGTGAAACCCTACCTGAAGTACTGCATCCTGCTCTGGGGTCCCCACACAAAAAAGAGATGGACCTGTTAGAGCAAGTCCAGAGGAGGGCCACAAAACTGATCAGAGGGCTGGAACACCTCTCCTACAAAGAAAGGCTGAGAGAGTTGGGGTTGTTCAGCCTGGAGAAGAGAAGGCTCCAGAGACACCTTATTGTGGCCTTTCAGTACTTAAAGGGGGCTTATAAGAAAGACAGGGAAAGACTTTTTACCAATGCCTGTAGTGACAGGGCAAGGGGCAATGGTTTCAAACTGAAAAAGGGTAGATTTAGATTGAATATATGGAAGAAATTTTTTACGATGAGGGTGGTGAGACACTGGCACAGGTTGCCCAGAGAAGTTGTGGATGCCCCATCATTGGAAGTGTTCAAGGTCCATGGCAGGGGTTTGGACTAGATGATCTTTAAAGATCCCTTCCAACCCAAACCATTCTGTGATTCTACAATTCTAGTTGGTGGTTTAAGCTTTTCTTGGCAGTTACAGACCTCTTGTTGAGCAAAGATCAAAGTGAAAGCGAAACTTGTTTTCTCAGCTTTTTTTCAATAGTAGTAAAGATAAATATTCTTATAGAAGAAGGAGAAAAATAAGATACCTTAGAATATTTCAGGTATGTAGAGTATTTTAGTGATTAGCATCAGTCAGAGAATTGAGTTTTACAGGTAAACATATCCTTAGAAGCCTTAACCTGGGTAAGTCTAGTAGCACAGCCAGAGAGGATGTTTTGCCAAGGATTTCAATGTAGGTTAGCCAGAGCTGAAAGCATTTGGGCTCTCTGGCAGACTTTTGTTGTTATCCTGAGCCTCTCATGTTCACGGCTTCATTGTTGGTGTTATCTGAGACAGTCAAACTGAAGTCAAATTGGGTATCTCTATATCAGACAATCATACCTCTAGTTGCTGCACAGGTGGAAGTCCTTGTCAGTTCTTCTTCTCTATACCAGCTGAAGACCAGAATGCAAACCCAGAGCCTTCCTGGAAAAGCAAATCTTTTAAAGTAGCTGTGAAAGTTCTTTGAATCTTCTGAGTAAATACGAAAGTTAAGAAAAACTTGTTTGACTTTCTGTTTTGGTCCGTGAATTGCTCTCAAAGAAAGATTCAAGCCCTTAGGATGAATTTACATTATATTCAGCATCATTTCTTTCTTATATAGTGAAGTTTTTCTACTGCTTCTCATCTCTAAGGGTCTATCAGGTCCAGCTCTTTCATATACATGTCTTAAAACTGTCCGAAAATGTTGTGGTCCTAGTATTGGTGAGGTGTTGAAAGCCTCCGCTGGAGCAAGACTGGGAAATACTCCTTTTTAGTCTCTGCAGTTCTCAGTGAATGGGATTAGTGCATTAGAAAATCCTGGATATGGGCGTTCTGTGGGCATGATCCTGGGCTATTAGACAATAACGGGTGAAATGAGGAAAGGAGGAATTATTCCGTAGTCCAGCTGCTACAGAAAGCCACTTGTTTTTATTCATGTCTATAGGAAAGCCAGCAAGGGACTGAGCTGGGTCTTATTTTCCTACCTCACCAAATTCATGAAGGCAGAGGACAGTTTGTCAGCCAGCAGGAAGCAGAAGTCAACTAAAATGAGCAGGGAAATGGACTGTTGAAAAGAGCAAGCATATTCAAACATAGTGGCCTGCAGTCAACTTGTCATTAGTCAGTAAAACTAACTAGTTTGAATAGTCTTTTTTTTGATATGGATAATTTACAGGAGTCAAATCTGTGTCTTCACTACTTAAAACAGTAATAATATTGTGGCTGTGACTCTAATAGATGTCTCAATTTGAAAGAGAATAGGTTTTGTAAGTAGGATGTAATATCTTTATTTACATCAGCTTTCATAAGGTCTGTTAGCATTGTTTCTGTTGTGTCCATAATCGTTAGTATCTATGGAATTCTATATCCCTTCAAGCATTAGAACTGAAACAGAGATGGAAATATTGTGTTGAAAAATGTCTTCCCCCTCATAATGGATTGAGATAATTCTGGTGGTGGTGACATGATTTCATACACACAGTTTCCATGAGGGCACTGATGATAATGTGGCATTCTAGGATGTATGTACTGGTGTCCAATAAGTAGGATATGATTTATGTTTTATGACTATAGAATGTTGTGTTTTGAAAAAAGCTGTGTCTTCACAGTCTTTAAGAATCCCCAGGGTTTTGTTGTAGGGGGAGATGGGGTACATTTTTCATGGTGATAACAGAGGCAATTGTTTCACATTTGTTGTTGTAACAAGGTTTGGTACCATTTAGTCTATTAAAAGGTTGGTTGCTTTTGGTGATGTCTTGCAAGAATACAAGAACATTCAGAGATGGTAAGGTCTGGGAAAATTTTTCTTCTACTAGGCTGGAGTTGTTGAATGATTTCACATACATGTTTCACCATTAAATGACTAACAGCAAGTAGAATTGTATGTTCTCTTTGTAGGTTTTTGCAGATGGTTTGTTCAAAGCCCAGCTTTTCCTTGGGATGAGTATCTAAACTACAGCTGCCCCAGTGTGCACTGTTTTTTCTCCTCCAAAGGTCAAACTTCTGCCCAGAGGAACTATGCACTACATATTCATGTATTAATATGTAAAATTAGAAGAATATTTTGATTGGTTCTAGCCAAGAAATTGTTCATAATGATCCTGTTCCCTATGGCAACCTCAAAAAACAATGAAAAAATGTCAGACTAGACAGATTACAACACATCTAGTCTTTTTCAGGATAAGAGTCAGTAGAACTATGAGAACAATCACCAAACATTTTTCCCTCAGAGAACAAGGCTGTCTGCTGCCTAACATCTAGTCAACTACCATAAGTAACTTTGGACATTGGGAACTACTGTATGTGGCTAAGAGGCAACTCTCTGATCCTATATATTACAAGGAACTAAAAAAACCCAACTCTCAAAAGCCCGGACAGATACCCATCTTTACCTGAGAATCAAGATCTTATCAATTTTTTTTTCAAAAATTCTGAAAAAATGCATAGCCTCATCCTTTGTTCTCTCTTCAGAAACTTTTAATGCTCTTCCTAAGATTAGCTATTAAGATCTGTAGGTCCATCCTCACTCAGTAAGCCAGCTTTTTTCAATACAATGCAGATTTTCTGTGCAATCACTCAAGGTAAACATTTCTCTACCAAAATCCACATTATCACTGTTGGTGTCATCAATCTATACAGCAAAATCTGACATTGGCACGACATCATACCTATATGATGGTTTAGCCAATACTACAGGTTTACATTACTATGACCCAGGCTATCTTAGTGACTTTCACTACAAATGCGGTAAGCTTTCTCTAAAAGACTTCTTAGTATTGTAGAAACTTCCATTCTTAGATTCTACTGTAAGATGATAAAAAAGGCAAGCTACCTAAAATAATAAACAGACAACACAGAGATGTCTACTCCCAAAGAGTAGTAGAGACCTCTACTTCCCCCAAACTAAAATACATCTAAAGCTCATCACTTCAAATCATATAAGTTGTAACATTGCTTCTCAAATAAGATATCAGATTAAAAAAAGACATGGTAGGATGAGGGTCCTCTAGCTCAGTGCTCTCCTTCCATCAATGGCTAACAACAGATTTTTATTTGAGTTAAAGAACAGGAGAAAGCTGATGAGGGGAGTTCCTGCTATGTATTCTCTCAGCTTCTAATGGATTGTGGCTTGGTAATTTTCCAGGTCAGAGGCTGTGACTTAAAGAAAGTCTAAATTTTCTTACAGAAAAAAACCCCCAAACCTTCTTCTTCCCTCTGATTCCTTTCTTTTAGGTGTTGTAAACTTGTATTTAAATGGCAAGGTCTTGTATTTCTTCCATTTTTATGACGTTAGTCAGAGCACAGCTGATATCATGAGGTTTGTTCTACATCACTCTGCACTGACTGATAGTGAGCTAACATGACATAAAAATTATATCGAAATAACCATTAAGCCTTGGAAATCTCTGGGAAGATTTATTTTAACTTGTTAAAAAACACTTTGGTGGTTTTGATAGTCTTACTGAATTGCTAGTCCTCCTAAGTTTCTCCATGACTACCATTACCAAGGTAAGTTGGTACTAAAAGAAAGAAAGGGGGATTTGCATGTATTTATATACAATATTTATATTTATACATATACAAATGAAATACTATGTTGTATCTCCACTAATAATAATTATACCTAGGCTGTTTATCAAAGGCTGCTGAAATTCATTACAAATTGAGCTTTATAACACTCCCATGTCATAAAATCGAGTTCATTTCAACTACCACTAGTATTCAGATTTTAAAGCAACAGTTAATCAGAACTGAAGAAGAGTAAAATCAAAAAAAGTGGAACTAGAAGAAAAGTTCAGGAAAGAATGCATGTCCATGCTTAACTTCCAACCTATTTCAACAATTAGCCAAGTACCTGATTTGAAATCAATGGCTAAAATGTGCTTAATTTTAAATACAGCTTTTTGATCACAGGGTATGTTTATTAATGTTGACATCAGGTTAGTCTAAAGCTATAACCCTTTTACTGAAATGAAAAAGTCATTTTCCTTTAAGTGTTACAACTTCAAGGACTGAGCTCAAGAAATGTAGAACAGGTCTATTCTGCATTTATAGACACCACTGTAGAGACAAATAATCACTCAAATATCTGTATTTGTAATTTTACCAAAATTATGGGATGCAACTTTAACTATTCAGCTCCTGTCACAACTCACCAATTGCTACAATCCAGCTATACATTGTATCAAGATTTATTGCCTAGCCCTATTGGAATGAATCTCGCATTGGTAAGAAAACTGTTGCAACAGAGTGACCTGAGTCAATTGCTAAAATGAATTTGGAACAATGGACAAAGAACCCTGATTACCGTCCATCATGATGCAGAGAAGATACACCATATCCTAGAAAGAGTGAAGAAAGATGGAGAACATCACTGGTGGGAAACTCTTTTTAGATGGTCACCAACAGCAACTGGAATTTTGAGTTTGATGCTGCATCCAATTGTAGTTTTGTTAGTTTTAACCTTATTATGTTTACTGCTTATAATCATTCTGTATATCAAAGTTTGGCAAAAGATGAATCAAATTACGTCAATCCGACACGTAAAACATATACAGTCAACTGATTCTGTATGTGAAATGGTATATAGCTAACATTAATTGTGACACTTAAACTAAACAGCTTATAAAATAATTGGGCTCTTACTACTGATCTGCAGTATGCCACATATTTATGTCATAGAGGGAAGAGGTAACCGCACCATCACTCTTATGAGTCAATAAAGTGGATTGACTGTAGTCACAGGGTGGAGTGTGACAGATGCACTCGCCCCCTTAACCAAACTAGCGGTAGTTTGGTATAGGCTCCAAAAGAGGTAAAGGCCTGAGCCGTAGCTGGGCCAAGAACTCCTCTAGTTCCAATCTGTTCTCTGAAAACCCACAAAAGAGCAGAGTGACACAGTGAGCATCAATGCATATGAGCTTGGAACACCGATCATGCGATTAACATATGAATAGCGGGTGGCTTTTCTAAGACTCATTTATCAAGGAACAAAGAAAGTTGTGGGTACAAGGAGTCCCATGCACATCTTTCCCATCACATGTAATTTGACTACGAGCCAACCACTTTGTTCCATAAATATGACAGCCTAAGTGAGCCTTCTTTGAGCTCTCCCTGCCAGGCAGCGTGGCTGCATGGCGGTGATCTCCCTTTGAGCTGGGACACCTCTCAAGATTGCTCCTCAAGGCAGAGAGGCCTTTTACCAACGGCGGATCTTTGGTAAGTGACTGATATAGTGCATAACCTTGTAGTATGGTGACTGATTTTGTCTTGGTAACTTTGATTTTGTCTTGGTAACTTTGATTTGTGCCTTGATAGGTTTGAATCACTGTTCAAATGATTGTGCCGTACAGTAATAGAGTGAACCTTGCCATCGAACTTTGTTAAGTCGCACTTTTACAACATCATATTAAAACCACTTTTGCTAATACCTTTGACAGTGGTTCTTTAAGTGATCTAAATCACCCATTTGCGACCCTTGCAAAGTTGCTAGCAGACATTTATATCGTTATACAGTATAGTGATAACTTATGCACTGTCATGGTCCATTTATAGACCATTTATGGACTTTGGTTTAAAATATGGCCTACAATTAAGCTTTCCATCTCAGAAAGCATAAATGGAAAGCCTTTTTGTGGTTGCAGAAGGAACAAAAAATTTGTGTAGACACTGTCACATGGTATATGGAAAACCTGATCAAGCATGTGTTACTGTGAAAGTATTTTTTTCTCATCTTAAAGTTCTTTACTGTCTGGGAGGTGTAATGCCATATAAAAAGAAACAGCACTTTGGGTACACATAGTATAGGATGACAGGAATTTTTTTCTGAATATTTTCATAAATCTGAAATTATAGTTTTCTTGATGTTCAGAAACGCATTGATTTTTCTACAGCATGCATTTTTGTGGAAGTAGAAATGCAAAAAATACTGCTAAAATATTTTTTTCTTCAAATTACCTTGAGTACAAGAAGCTATAGGAGGAATCTATAAGCTGCTGGAGTCCCCATGGGAAAAACTGCATTATACCAGAGGAAGGGTACAGTTATGTAGCTACTGAAACAGTAACAAATCCTGCTGACTTTGCATGGGTAGAAGCAGGCCCACCTGTACAAGAAGCATGACTGATATCTTCAGGAATGATCCAGAACAGTGCACCAGACTACTTTACATGCCAACATATTAGAGATGATATTTAGACTTGTAATGAGTCACCGATCAAGCACTTCATCCCCAAACCACTTCTTATACATGTTTAAATCTGCTAGTAAGTACAAATATAATCTTTGGTTTTATAATAAATTATGGGCCTTACTCTTTATTATGCATGCCAAAGCTCTGAGCTGCTTGAGCTTTTTTTTTTTTTTTAACCTCTACATTGATTTCTCAACTCCTCCTCTTTGCAAACGAAAGGGATCTGTGTTCTAGCATCTGACATTCACGGCTGTTTAACTTAAGGGCGCTCACTTGCAAATGCAGACCATTTTAGTTATTTTTATGGATCTCTATCCTCAGAGAAGGACTTGGCTGTATAAATAACAATTACATAAAATACGTAATTTACATATGCTACAGTGCTTCTTGTAAAATCTCCTCTTCTGTAGATGTTTAAAGAATGGGCATCACATCTCATGGGCTCAGAATTGTCACCTTTTTTGGAATGATGGCAACTTACTAAGTCATGCAGATTGTTTCCTTAATAAGGAAGAGAGAGAGATTGGAGAAGCAAGTTTTTTTCTATCTATCTTTACTGCAATTTGTTTATTTTGTGTTATACCTACTAAACTCTGAACATTAGTGTTGATAAATAGCAGGCAGAGAATGACTTCCTTTTTTTTAGAAATACCTGCTTTGATCTGAGGTTTCAGAACTTCTTTCCATATAAAGATGACAAAGGTAAGCAACAAATTCTAGTCTGTCTGCTGCAGCTTCTTTAAAAAAGAAATTACATCACAAAACCAAAACATTTCTCTATTTCATGTGTTAACAGCAATGTGTGAAACCAAGCCTAAAAGGATCAGCTGGTGATTGCTGACAGCAGTATTTTCACATGAGATTAAAAAAAAACACAACTCAATCTGAGAGGTGACTTATTCAAAATGCTGGGTCCACAACTCCTGTAACTATTTTCAGCGGTAGGATGTTTTCTCCTTTTTGTCTTTGAAAATATGTTTGGTTACTTTCTCTGTCATGATGCATTATAGAATAATTGGTTTATTTTAAGAATCATAGAATCATAGAATCATGGAATGGTTTGGGTTGGAAGGGATGTTAAACATCCTCTAGTTCCAACCCCCCTGCCATGGGCAGGGACACCTTCCACTAGACCAGGTTGCTCAAAGCCCCATCCAAGCTGGCCTTGAATACTTCCAGGGATGGGGCATCCACAACTTCTCTGGGCAACCTGTTCCAGTGCCTCACCACCCTCATAGTGAAGAATTTCATATCTAATCTAAATCTACCCTCTTTCAGTGAAAGCTGTTACCCATTGTCCTATCACTACATGCCCTCTCTAGCTTTCTGGTAGGCCCCCTTCAGGTACCAGAAGGCTGTTATAAGGTCTCCCCAGAGCCTTCTCTTCTCCAGGCTGAACAACCCCAACTCTCTCAGCCTGTCTTCACAGGAGAGGTGCTCCAGCCCTCTGATCATCTTTGTGGCCCTCCTCTGGACTCA
>NW_008794006.1:1122583-1128234 GCF_000699145.1 Aptenodytes forsteri
TCCCGGGTAACCAGGTCTCCCATTTCATTCCGGAGAGGGTCCACATTTTCCCTTGTCTTCCTTTTATCCCCGACGTACCTATAGAATCTTTTCTTGTTGCCCTTGATGTGCCTGGCCAGATTTAATTCTGTCAGGGCTTTAGCTTTCCTAACCTGATCCCTGGCTGCTCGGACAATTTCTCTGTATTCCTCCCAGGCTACCTGTCCTTGCTTCCACCCTCTGTAGGCTTCCTTTTTGTGTTTGAGTTTGTCCAGGAGCTCCTTGTTCTTCCATGCAGGCCTCCTGGCGTTTTTGCCTGACTTCCTCTTTGTTGGGATGCATCGCTCCTGAGCTTGAAGGAGGTGATCCTTGAACATTACCCAGCTTTCTTGGGCCCCTCTTCCCTCCAGGGTTTTGTGCCATGGCACTCTACCAAGCAGATCCCTGAAGAGGCCAAAGTCTGCTCTCCTGAAGTCCAGGGTAGTGAGCTTGTTGTGCACCCTCCTCGGTGCCCTAAGGATCTTGAACTCCACTATTTCAGAAGAAAGAAGTCAGGAATCATGCAAATTCACTCCCTGGAAAAAGTTACTGTAAAAATGTTGTATTGCCTCATACTCAGGCCTTTTATTCTGCCTTTTACTTTAATGTGGAAAAATTAATATGTTTTAAAAAAACAGCTTGAACTGTAAGGCAACCCACCATTTCATGCTGAAATGAAACATACCATACTCTGTCCTTGAGAAATTTCCTTGGTCAATGTGCACCTTGACGTAAATGTAAGCTGGGTAAACTGGTTAATACACTCACCCAGGTTAGATCTGCATTGTTATCACAAAATTTACATCTGTTTAAAACTGCAGGAAGCTTGGTATTCCAATTATACTGGAATGGAATGAGTCTCATGTTCAAAATGCAAACACAAAGCAAGTGCATGCGCAGCTATTGATTCACTTTCAATTTCCTGTCCTTACATGACTTTAATAGAGGATTCGGTCCTACATTGTGATTTTGCAGCTTGAAGTTATCTGGAAATAATTGCCTCTTTTGGAAGGACAAGTACTGATTAAAAAAATAAAGTTGCATAAAGTAGAGTCTTTCAACCTGCTTAAGAAGAAATGTAGGGGACATAGGGACAAATAGAAAGGCTGGAGACGGAATATCCTCCTGCTGAATGTAATCCCTTTGTTAGGTCTTGAATTGCATAATTTTTATTGCATAGTTTTATATTGGTGCATCAAGCCTAATGTTACAAAAAAAAAAAGTTTAAAGATGGAATGGCTTATTTTGCAAATTTCATACATGTGTTATACTTAAACCCATAAACCACAAATTTCCAATCTTGTATTATAGAGATTTCCATCTCTCCCTGTTTTAACTTCTTTAAGCCAACAAATGAGACTCTAAAATAAATTGGCACTTGAAATAATGTTTCTAACTGCAGTTGACACAAAAGTTAGGTAGCTATTTCTGATAGCTCTTTTTTCAATGCTGTTGATGCTGCTTATCTAACACCAATGGCAATGAACTGTCTTTCCTTATGCTTGAAGGCAGCAAAGCTGGAGAGTGTGATAGAGAAAGTATCCTTGTATTTTAATTCACTGTACATCATTGAGGTCTTCTTTATTAGTTTCATAATTCTCTTTTCTGTTTTGCATCCTGCTTCATTTATGGCATCTTTGATGACTTGTGCTCATGAGTTACACAGGACAAATGGGCTACATTTCTTCTTAGCAGCATTTCTTATGCCTGTTTTTATTATGACAAGAATAAATACATAGAATCAATTACCTTGTTGGTAATATTTGTTACTTTATGTAACATGTCTTTGCTTAGTAAAAATTATATTTTTTCCCATGTGGCATTCTTGTCATACTTATTTAAACATAATAAAAATTATTTTCCTGTGATTTTATATTATTTTATGAGGCAGTGTAACCAGGAAATAATATGGTATTCACATAGTACAAAAATGTCATGGCACTGCAATGTTAACTGCATTATTTTCTCAGCCTTTCTTGATATCTCTTAATTCTTTATGACTTCAACTTGGAAAAACACAGATAGTTTTCCTTGTATAAAATATTTTTAAGTGTCACATCTGGTTTCAAAATTTATTACATTTCGGATGACTAGAGCTTTGCAAGCATTTTCAACATGACTGCAGATAAACTTCTGCTCATAACTAACTAGTAAGTAGCAGGGGAAGCGAAAAGTAACTTTGATACTAGCTCACTCTTCTAGCTTCAATTTGTAATCAGAGTCAAGGAGTATTTTTAGTTTTCTCGTTATGGGCAGGTCTGGGTTTCACATTGCAATGTTCCAATTTACTGTCCCTTAAAAATATTCTCCAATGGTTAGGCAACCATGCTGAAGAACTATTGAGCAATAAAATAACCACCTATATATAAATTTTGGGAATGATTAGTAGTGACTTTGTGCTGAATTACAGAGAGGTTAAAGAAAGGCATTCTGACAACAGTGAAAGAGCTGACAATTTAGATAGTGTTAAAAATGGTCCCAAGAAGCAGGAAATGGAATGTCTGGGACATACAAATGAAACTTTCAGTGATGGATACAGTCCTACAACCAACCTATGACCTCACTGAGCAGCTTTGAAACAGGGTAAACAGGGGAAAGAGAGGACAGCCAAGCTGTAGAGAGAACTAATCCTGTAACAAAGGTCTGAGTATAAGGTCTCTGCATTTCATTCAACCTATACTTTTATGATGAGGGAAAAGGCAAATATATGAGCTTAGCAGGATAGTTAGATATCTAAATTAATATTCAGCTATAGGTACTATATTTTTTTCTATGGATCTGAGGGAAAGGAAACTTTTGTATGGAAGGCTTCGTCTATTTTGTAAACTCAACTGTGAAAGTTAGCTGTTTCTATCACATAATTGATTTCAGGTTTGTATTTAAAGTCAGCATAGAAAAATTCTGTTGGATGTAGTATGCAAATAAATGTCTTATTTATGTCTGCTCCTTAGTTGCTTCATGATGTAAGATTAATAGTTCTTGACTGATACTGATACTGCAATGCTTAACCAGTTGTGCATATTAAATGAATGAAAACTTTTTTACTGAAGTGATACATCATTGATGACCTGGCTGCCAAAAGAGAAGTTAAAGTATTATTCTATGTCATGGTTTAACCCCAGCTGCCAAGCACCACACAACCACTCGCTCCCCCTCCCACTCCCCTGGTGGGATGGGGGAGAGAATCGGAAAAGCAAAAGCAAGAAAACTCATGGGTTGAGATAAGAACAGTTTAATACTTGGAAAAAAAAAAAAAAAGAATTGTAATGGAAAGTAAAACAACAAGAGAAAGAGAAAACCAAAACCAATTAAAAACCAACAGGGTAAGGAAAAAAAAAAAATTTATGTAACTGCTCACCACCTGCCGACCAATGCCCAGTCAGTCCCCGAGCAGCGATTGCTGCCCCCTGGCCAGCTCCCCCCAACTTATATACTGAGCATGATGTCATATGGTATGGAATATCCCTTTGGCCAGTTTGGGCCAGCTGTCCTGGCTGTGCCCCCTCCCAGCTTCTTGTGCACCTCCTCGCTGGCAGAGTATGGGAAGCTGAAAAGTCCTTGACTTACTATAAACACTACTTAGCAACAACTAAAACATCAGTGTGTTATCACATTATTCTTATGCTAAATCCAAAACATAACACTATGCCAGTTACTAGGAAGAAAATTAACTCCATCCCAGCCAAAACCAGGACATTCTATTATGGCAGTGGTACTTTACTAGATGCTGTTGACACATATACTTTCAAGAAAGCAAAATAGGCAAAAGCTGTTTAAAAAACATTTTTTATGCTCAGTTAGTTCAAAAGGAATTTCAAATGTAGTAGTGAGAAATATCAACCAGTTTACTAATAACAAATAGTATTTATTGGAAGAGCAAACTTGTAGGAAAGCAAACTTTCAGTTGTTTAAGGAATTAATGTATGGGACCCCCAGGGAAACTGTCCTCAGGGGTAAAAGAGCTGAACAGAGCTGGCAGCTCTTTAAAGACTATTTTTTTAGAGCTCAAGAGCTCTCGATTGCTGTGTGTAAGAAATCGGGCAAGGAAGGCAGGAGACCAGCATGACTGAGTAAGGACCTCCTGGTCAAACTACAGTGTAAGAAGGAAATGCACAGGCAGTGGAACCAGGGACAGGAATCCTGGGGAGAATACAGGGATGCTGCCTGGATGTGTAGGGATGGGATCAGGACAGCTAAGGCATAGCTGGAGCTGAATTTGGCAAGGGATGTGAAGAATAATAAGAAGGGTTTTTGCAGGCATGTTGACCAGAAAAGGAAGATTAAAGAAAATGTACCCACCCTGGTAAATAAGACAGCAGAACTGTTAACAACACATTTACCACAGCCACAGAAGGCTGAGGTACTCAATACTTTTTTTGCCTCAGTTTTCAATAATAATCTCTCTTCCCACATTTCTCAAGTCCCTCAACCTCAAGGCAGGGACTGGGGGGAATGAAGTCCTTCCCATCATAGAGGAAGATCAGGTTCGAGACCACCTGAGGAACCTGAATGTACAGAAGTTCATGGGATCCAACAAGATGCATCACAAGGTCCTGAGGCAATTGGCTGATGTAGCTACCAAGCCACTCTCCATCATATTTGAAAAGTCATGGCAGTCAGGCCAGTCCCCAGTGACTGGAAAATGGGAAACATCCCGCTCATTATTAAAAAGGTAAAAAGGAGAACTCTGGGAACTACCGACCAGTCAGCCTCCGTGCCAAGTAAGATTATGGAACAAATCATCTTAGAAGTTATGTTGAAATACATGGAAGACAGGGGGGTGATTAGAGAGACCCATCATGGCTTCACCAAGAGAAGATTGCCTGAGCAATCTAGTAGACTTCTATGATGGAGTGTCTGCATTAGTGGTCAAGGGAAGAGCTACGGATGTCATCTACTTGAACTTCTGTAAGGCCTTTGATACGGTCCCCCACAACATTCTTATCTCTAAATTGGAGAGGAATGGATTTAATGGATGGACTGTTAGATGGATAAAGAATTGGATGGATGGCTGCATCCAAAGAGTGACAGTCAACAACTCAGTGTCCAACATCAATACAGGCTGGGGGATGAATGGATTCATAGCAGTCCTGCAGAGGAGGACTTGGAGGTACTGGTGAATGAAAAATTGGACATGAGTTGGCAATGTGTGCTTGCAGCCCAGAAAGGAAGTCATGTCCTGGGCTGCATAAAAAGAAGCATGGCCAGCAGGTCGAGGGAGGAGATTCTCTCCCTCTACTCCACTCTTGTGAAACCCCATCTGGAGTACTGCATCCTGCTCTGGGGTCCCCACACAAGAAAGACCTGTTACAGTAGGTCCAGAGGAGGGCCATGAAAATGATCAGAGGGCTGGAACACCTCTCCTACAAAGAAAGGCTGAGAGAGTTGGGGTTGTTCAGCCTGGAGAAGAGAAGGCTCCAGAGACACCTTATTGTGGCCTTTCAGTACTTAAAGGGGGCTTATAAGAAAGACAGGGAAAGACTTTTTACCAATGCCTGTAGTGACAGGGCAAGGGGCAATGGTTTCAAACTGAAAAAGGGTAGATTTAGATTGAATATATGGAAGAAATTTTTTACGATGAGGGTGGTGAGACACTGGCACAGGTTGCCCAGAGAAGTTGTGGATGCCCCATC
>NW_008794006.1:1128264-1131642 GCF_000699145.1 Aptenodytes forsteri
CTAGATGATCTTTAAAGATCCCTTCCAACCCAACCAAACCATTGATTCCATGATTCTATGATTCTGTGAAGGAAATAACCTTAAAATAATTGGCTGCATTGGATGACTGATGCTGGATACAGTAACTTGGAGGTTTTATAGCTGCTCTGTTGTCAGATTGTTTAAGTCTGAACCACAGCATCATGCAAAGTCTGCTAACAAGCAACCAAGCAGCTGGACCTTATTAGTTTTGAATGAATGCAGCACTTCTGGCTACATCTCAGTATGAGCTGGAAGCTAAGCGGGGCTGGGCGTGGCACTATGCAGGTGCTTTTTTACAAAGCAAGATGTCTCCAAACCAAACATCAGTGAGTTTGGAGCTCCACTGGATGCCTAATAAAATTTACAATGGTGATCTTTGCTATATAAAACCTCAATATTCTCTGAGTGCTGGAAAGCCTTAGCCAGTCTTCTCACTCAATATACAACCAGACTGCAAATATATTGTGTTGGTTTGCTATCCCCTTCTGTCAGGTGCAAATTATGCTAAGTTTGTTGATTTGTACAGAGGCGCTTGTCTTTTTAGACTTTGAGGAAGGGATGATGAGATGAGAAGTTCCACCGCGAAAAGGTAGTCTAAGGTTTTCTGTTCATCTTTTGCATGGTGGGGCTTGATTGATGGTTGACCTGCCTCAAAATCAGAAATGGTGATTTGTGTGTATTGGCAACGTGGCTCCCTACAAATAGAAACACATAACGAGTTTATGTCTATGGTAGGAGTCACATCCAATTTGCTGGCACAATAATGGCAATAACCTATCTGCCATGCAGTTTAAACATTATGTTTCAAACTCTTTTCCTCTGATTACAGTGTAAGAGAACACGGGTGTTCAGAGTGAAGAGAAAATGACATATAAGGTGTCAGTAGCCAAGTATCACCCAATATGTTTAAGCACCGGCCATGATAGGTAAGTGATACTATTTTGACATACAAATCACTTTTCAACCTTTGAAAGAAACCATGGTAATAAACTGATTTCAAAGATTTGTAGTCTTCACTTAATGAACTGGTCAAGTTTCAATCCATAAACTTATACAATATTCTTATGGAAAACAGTGTACTATGTTGAAGCTATACATGTTTAGCATCCTTGAAGAGAAAGGATCTAACTACTTTACTTTCAATTCAAATGTGAATCAACAGAAATGTACTCGGTTTTGCAAAAGTTTCACTGTGATTTGACTGGAGAAGAAGCTATGTTTTGGTTTTGCAATTTATCTGCGTACCAATTTGGCCTTTTCATGCCAAAAAGGATTTCAATATCCAGTAGCAAATATTCTAAGTTAATGTTTTAGAAAAACCTGAATGCTCTGATGTTTGAACATATTTGTTAATTCCCAATGCAATAATTACTAAATCTTTGTTTAGCTGTCTTGTCATTTACAGAAATACTTTTGACTTCTTATGTACATTTAGGTTACCATTTGATTATTATGTGCTTGTTATTTTAGCCTTGTACCTTACTGCAGATCTAAAAATAAGGCCCCAGCTTGCGCTTAAAAACATAAGGAACTGTATTTACATAAGTGGTATTTGAAATATTATTTACGTAGTTTGGAATTGCTATTGTAGTTCTGTATTTTACTATAGAGACAAACATAGGGCTCTGCAATGGAAACTCTTGCAGAATTAGTCTCACTGATTCAAGGTTGACCATTCAGACCAATCTCAGACCTCCAAAGTCTCAGAAATGAGAGGTTAGTAGCTGACATACATACAGTACGGTTAAAATGGATCAAATATAATTAAAAAGTCTTAACATTCCTATATTGTATTTTAACTTCATTGCAAATATGACTGAGCTAAATTATTCTGCAAAAATCACATCTAACTATAGTGTATCTAAGATATAAGAGGTAGAAAAAGAGCTGTTGTTTCCCTAGCCCTGGCTTGGTAGATCTGCAACGTCTTGCAGATTTCTTCCAAACAGTTTCTAATTATGTTTTCACCCTTAAATTATAACTTCAGTGCTTATAATTCATACTTCATTCATTAGTGCTATAGTAATCTATTATATTTACTTTAAAATATTCAAGTGAAGAATATTTCTACATTGCAGCAGTACTCCAGAATTTTCTTCTGTTCTCACAAATATCTTATAAATGTCTTTAAGCAATGATTTTTAATTTATGCCACTTTAAGTATCAAACCCAAGACCTATATTTTATTTTTTATATAGTGTCTGATACTTCTCCTTTACCATTCCTGTGTACGTAAGTTCTCTGTTCCCTTTGCAAACAGATTTTTTGTATAGAAAATTATGACTAGCATTGCAGCTATGAGAACTACAATGTACTTTGAAAATGTGTTGAAATAATAGAAGAAAATTGTGTGTGTATGTGTACATATATATGCATTTTGGGTTTGTGTGTGCACTATCACAAATAATTCAAGTAAAACATATACAAACATATACAATAAAGAAAATATTTGACAATAGTCTTGTTTGTCACAATACCTGCTCTTCTTTAAATCTGTTAAAATATTTCAATGCTCATTGAACTGCTAGGAATTACAAAGGAAAAATGGGGGGGAGTTTAGTGAAGGGTAGAATTTATGAAAGTGAATGAACCCTTTAGTCTAACAGTTAATTGTAAAGATCAATAATTCTTTGCACACAGTACACATTGGACTCCTTATTTTCAAGGGAGTAAAGGTACTCAGACAATCTGATTTTAGATTACCTTTTTTTTCCTGCTGTTGAGCATCCTTCTTCCATCCTTTGGAAGATTCTAGGCAGTTGAATTAGAATCTAAATATGTTCTAACCCCATAAAGTAAAGGATGATAAATGTGTGCAAAGACCTTGCTGTGGCTTTAAAGATTGCCTCACCAGTCTCACCAACAATCTTCAGTCTATGAGTAATGTGGACAGTGCAGTCAGCATATGTTTATATCTTGATGGTCTTGGTGTAGCAAGTTAGAGTCTAAACAGTGCCATAGGAAGGAATTCTTTGAAGCTTTGAAAGTAAAGTACCTACTAAAAGACATGGGAAATGTACGGAGGCACGTACACCAGTGTGTAAATTATAGGATGAATATACCTTTTCACGGACATTAAATGAAAGATTCACATAGGAATACTAGTCTGAAAATTTTCACAGAAAAAACTATTAAAGGATAAAAACTTCAGGTGGAAATTTCTACTGTAGCTCTCTTGATTCTAACTGCAGAACTTCAGGTTGATGGACTTGAGATTATAATAAAAAAGCTGCTTAAGTCAAAATCTCATCAGCTTTTCTACTGTGAGCCTAGAACCTAATTCTTAGGGTTTGTTGTGATTCAGCTAATTTGGAACAGAGACTGCAATTAAAATAATAAAAAATATAACGGAAAAGC
>NW_008794006.1:1131721-1142984 GCF_000699145.1 Aptenodytes forsteri
AGATACACAACAGATTTTTATTTGTTTTCATAGAGCCAACATGTCAAACATATTTTTATTCTTTTAAAACAACACATGGTATTATTATACCATTTCTATACTGACTTTGTATATTGTTCGCAGCCTTCTAGTAATAAAAATCACTATTGGTAACGAAAGAGTGAAAAAGAGAAAACAAAACCCCGATATAAATCCAACTTAGTGATGTTTAGCTTTTTATTGTGTCATATTGTTTCATGATTTCTATTTATTAGAATAAATGGTCAGTAAACATGATAAATTTTTTATACTTGGATATAATCAAAATGTTCTCCTAACACTCCCTTTAGTTCAATAAAATAGTGATCTTATTAGGGGTCAAGTATTTGCTGTGTAACCCACAGTTTAAAATCTGTAAAATTACCACTGGAAAAGAATATAAAAATTTGTCCCATTAATTTTAGTTTTATTTATTTTTCTCTTTCATCTTCAGTTCCTTTTGGGGCTCCTGAGTAAGTGAAAATTTTGAAAGCTTTTAGTTCATTTTGGGTCAAATTGTAGGATTTTTCCAAACAGACATTTTAGTTTGAAGAGAAGGTTTATTACAAGAGTCTTTTTCACTGCAGTGTTATAAATGACTATTCTATACTATCTTCTTCAGCTTGCAGAACTGACTTGTTCTCCCCCTTATTATGCATAATCTATCATATTGATTGTGGTTGTATGTGTTCTTGGTTAAGACAACTAGGCTGCTTTCTGATGAAAAAATGTAAGATATTTTAGCCTCCAGGGAAATTACCAGCATTAAAATATGGCTACTGTTCTGAATACTGGAAAAATACCTTACAATAATTTATAAATTTTCCAGATAATCCACTTCTGACCTTGTTCATGTCCTCCCAAATTCTCTTTTGATGAACTTCCATACAAACTTGCTTTTGTTTTTCTAGATATTTTACTCTTCTTCCTGGAAAACTAATATGTGGATTCCTGCATGAAATTTGCTACTTATTATTTTCTTTTTGTTATTTACTCTTTCCTGTTTGCAGTTCTATTGTTGGCAAAATTTCACTATACTGCAGTGCATAAATAACCAGTGACCTATCACAAATAATTCAATCAAGCAACTGTTTACTGATATGTAGGCCGAGATTTCTTTGCCAAAAAATTTGGGACACTGTGTGTATAAATACAGAGGAACAGGGATCAGTTTGCAATCTTTCTTGCCTCTCTGACCAAAGGCACTGTATGTTAGAGTCTTACAAGTTGATATTCTGTTGCAGAAGAAATAGTCAGGGTGTTTAGGGTGACACATTTTATTTATAGTATAATTCCTTAGTCATTGAACAACAGTGGATTCAATCTCGTTTCCAAGAATTCCCACCTAACATCACTGCCTGTCCTTGAAAAAAAAAACAGTTGCCTTTGGTCACAGTGATAAGGCAGAGAGCCACTCTTTGACTTTTTTCTGAAACTCTGTTTAAAGAGACCAAGTAATAAATAGAATGGGATTTTGGGAGGAGGGGGAGTTTGCTTGCTTTATTCTGCTTAGTGGTGTTTTTTTCTCCACAGGTTAAATTAGCAATAACACTCAAGGAATCTAGTCATAACGCTCTACACAAATATATACACAACTAAGGAATTTAATTAAGTACTTCTTGGCTGGAGCGTTCTGGAGAAGTACAGGTGTGTATTCATATTTACAGTGGAAAACAGAAGCCCTACCTCCTCCTCCTCTCCTGCAGAACATTTTAAAAACAAGCAGCTTCCTACAAGAATGGCCTGTAGTATTGTTTCAGGGTGCTCTTGTGGGACTTATTGACAGCAGCACCTCAGTAAGTGTGACATAGTCTTCCATCTGTTTTGACTAGGGCAGAAGCAAAAAAGCTTCTAATTAAGATTAGGCAGATATCTAAAATATTCTGAAACCACATAAGGACATACACAATAAAAATGACTGCTCACTAGAGTAGGTTTGGGGGGGTGTGTGTTAATATTTTGACTTCTCAATTCTGTTGGAGTTCTTGCAGCTAGCCTGAAATGGGTAAGAATTTATTTAAAGGAATAACTACAGAAACCTATGTGTAAATTAATTGAATGACATACTATGAAGTGCAGCTCTGTCTAACCTATAAGACATGGTATCTGTCAAAGTAGTTTCCCCATTTTGTTCAGCCCAAACACCTCACCCATTTTAAAAGAAAGCATGTCTTCCTGAGAGTAGTTGTACTTCAGAACAAGAATTAATAATTTCTTTAATTTAAGTTAAATAGTTTGTGTTGCATATGTCTGTATATCTGCATATATACATATATTTATGGCTATATAGTACCTGCACCTTCTTGGTCCAGGTACTAAGGGAGCTGACTAGGAAAGGTGCCCTCCTAGATTTGTTGTTTGTAAACAGAGAGGTACTCATGGGCAAAGTGGTGATTGATAGCTGTCTTGGTCACAGTGATCACGAAGTAGTTGAGTTTCAAATCATTGGCTATAGGAGAAAAACTGCCAGCAAAACTTTGACCCCGGATATGGGGAGAGCAGACTTCGGGCTGCTGAAGGAGCTAGTTAGTAAGGTCCCCTGGGAATCTGCTTTTGAAGGTATTGGGGTCCATGAATGCTGGTCACTTTTTAAGAGCCATCTCTTAAGAGCACAGGAACAGGCAATTCCAAAGTGTTGGAAGTCAAGCAAGCGGGACAGAAGACCGGCTTGGCTGAGCAGGGATCTTCTAGAACTTAGGCGGAAAAGGAAAGTTTATGGACTTCAGAAGCAAGGACAGGCAATGTGGGAGGACTACAGAGATGCTGTTCGCCACCGTAGGGAAAAAAATCGTGCAGCCAAAGCTCGATTAGAGTTCAAACTGGCCAGCACGGTGAAGAACAACAAAAAGGGCTTTTTTAAATATGTTAACAGCAAAAGGAGGATCAGCAATAACATTGGTCCGTTGCTTGACAAGGTCAGTTACCTCACAAATAGGGACGTAGACAAAGCGTAGACATTTAATGCCTTCTTTGTCTCTGTCTCCAATACCGATGATGGGCCCTGGGACCCCCCGGAGCCCTGTGTTGGAAGACCATGATTGGGGGTGTGAGAGACTGAAAGAGTTAATGTCTCAAACATTGTGGCAAACCAGGTTGCGGTCTGCATGGCAATGTTGGACTGCAGGTGAGAGGCACGGGACACGGAGGGCATGCCAGAGGGTGCGCAGTTCTGTGTTCTGATATGCCTGACGGGACAACGCACCATATATGGCCAGAGGTCATACAGCGAGGAAAGGGCTCACAACCAACCCCCTCTCGTGACCACCCCCACGGTGGCGCCTGCACAGGAGATCAGGAGTTACGTAACTCCCCGAGGGGCATGACTGGTGCGGCCGAGAGGCAGGGACTAGACTATAAAAGGCACCACTCCCAGGAGCCACGTGCGCGCCCACCACCAGAGGATCGACACATCCGCAATAGTCATCGTGGGATTCAAGGGTGGTGAAATATCTTTCTCTCTCTTGTTTTTCCTTTTCCTCTCTTTCCTTTTCTTCTTATAAATGTCTCAATAAAACCCACGCCACCTACCCTTATGCTTTCCAAGTTCAGGTTTCTTCTACCATAAATAAAACGTTTGATCGATCGTCTGGTGTCGTTTCACCTTAATTTAGCCCAAGGGAATCACGAAACCACCACGACCCCCCTGAGGTACCCGGTCTGGGTCGTAACAGGGGGGGTTGATAAACTCCCAACTGAACCTGAACTTGTTCAAGACTTGCTGCTCCAGCTGGATGTGACATTTGTCATTTGTGAAATTTGCCTTCAAATTGTCCATTAAGACCAGCCTTCAGATTAAAGTGACATTTCAACTGAGGGATATTAAACAATGCATAATTTAATGCACAGGTAATTGTTTGTATAGAGGTTGCAAGTCCATTAAAATATATTTAGAAAAGTTTGTAGTAGCTACAAAAGCTATTGCATAGGTTGAAAGTGCTGCTATCACTGGTATTTCTTTTATAAACTGTTATTTTACCTTGCATTTCTCTTTTGAGTTGTACTAGATGGAACTCTGACTACCATTCCCAACAATGTACGCTTTCAATGTTTTAATGAAAGGTCCAGAATTTATAATTACCTATAAATAAAACCCTGAGATTCATTTTTGTTCTGTACCACTTGTGCATTTTGTCAGATTTAAGTGTGTCATCCTCTTTCCCTGTTTCCTTGAAAATTATATAAATACTCATATCAATGAGATTTCCTTTGTCCAAACCAATGTTTCCAATCCATTAAAGCAGTATATTTTGATGCTACTTACATCAAATCTCTAGCATCTTTCATAGTACCTCAGTTAAACATCTCTTTTGCTTCTGGACTTCTTGTTAAGGTAGCAAAGTTTTGTGAAGAACATTGTGAAATCTGTAAAGCTAAGGATTCCATCCAAATTCCTGAGTATTAAATTGCACCTTGAGTTCCCCCTGCGACAACATAGAAACAAAGAGTCCTTAAAATATTTAAGTTCTTTTTGGTAGAATTTATATACATTTTACACCAAACAGCAAAATTTTGATTGTGTGTATGCTAGTCATTACAAAGTGATGGAAACGGAATAGTGCTTGCTGCCATTGTTAGGAATAAACTTTGTATTAGCCTGATGTGTTGCAGCATCATAACACGAACATAAACTCCCTAAAAGTTAGGATGCATAGAGAGGATCATGTAGGACTTGTTCTTCTGAAAGGCATGAGAAGAGGATAGTGACAACTCCATATTTTATTGCATTTTGTGCTGTTTAAAAAATGAAAAAGCAAAGAAACAAACAACTGTATTTTCTCCATGTTGCTACCAAAATAGTTACTGATGCTCAAAGATCTTGGAAAGGCCAACCAGCTGGCTTTCCCTCAGAACACTGGAAGAGCTCTGGACCTCACGTTAATGAGAGCTGAGGGAAGAACTAACCTTGCAATCTCCTCTCCTTCTGCCCATGTAGATTTGGGACAGAGAAACACATTCATGCATAGAGTTCACACTGAGAAAAGGTCGAATATGAGTTGATCTTAATATTTTATACTTGAATTCTTGCTACCACTTTGTGGTTCTCGTTAGTCTGAAATGCACCATTACTATAATGTCACTAGTTACAGATACATGTAATGTTCTTTAGGTAAAATATATTGCTATCTGATTTTAATGCCACTAGTAAAAGAAGTTGCACATACCTGTCCCACTCTGTAGGCCACATTGTCTTTTCCTTAAATATTTTTTTATTTTTTTAAAAAGTATGAATTCTATTGTGTATCGAATGTGTGCATATTATTATCAAATAAGGCTCCTGCCTTGGTAAGGTTAATGATGGAAGACTACAAAGTGGAAACTATAGGCTATGTGAAACTCCTACAGGAATAAGAGTAATAAAAAAAGTTACAGAGGATCATGAAGCTCATCCCTTGTACAAGATACTCCATGGCTGAGTGTTTCAATGAGAGACTTGATATGCGAAGCTGCAGCCTGGCAATAATCAAGGCATTGTGAAAGTGAGCTATGATAAATACAGGCAGTGGTTTGGAGCTTATCTGTGTTTGCTAGTCACTGCTTATGAAGCATACCTGATATGGTTTAGGGTTGAATGCTGTAAGATTTCAAATGAATCATAAGTTCTGAAAAACATCAAATAAAATAAAACCCAAACTTAGAAAAAACCTGCTGGTTATTCTGTTTGCCAAGGGGGAGAAAATAATTGGTAGTTATGTGCAATACAATTTTGAAGGACAACCTGATCACAAAGCACAGAGGGGAATGCTCTTGGACTTGTGGAAAAAAGTATCTGCAAAGTTACGGGGTATGCTCCTTCAGCAGTGCAGAATTGTGTTTGTGGTCAAACACTTTCATTACAGGCACACTATTAAAAAACACTTTAAGACAATATTGTACACTTTGATGATGATCTTTCTAATGAAAATGCATGCAGTCCTAAATCCATGTAGAGCATAGGTTTGTAAAGCATGAGGAGGAATCAGGCCTTTGAAAAAGTTTGGATGACAGGGCTGGCCACCCTGAAGAAAAGTGAGGTGAAAGTAGCAATAACCAGCTTGAAAGATGCCATATTTTTAAATTAAGCTATGATGTGTATGTGATAATGTGATGATTTCTGGCAACTCAAGGCAGGAAATTCTTTATAATTCTGCAGTTTTCATGAAGGTGTTAAGATAATAAAACTACAAGCCTGGCAGATAATTCAGCACACAGATCAACTTATATCAAGATGATGAAAAGGTTAGGAACAAAAGGTGACTAAAGGAAACATTATGTCTTGTAATATTGCTGATCTACTATTACATAAAATAGTTTAATGACTTTTCGACTGCTATAGGAGTGTTTCAGGTATCCAGCTTTTTTTTTTTCTACTGACTAATCTGCAGGGTCTATTTGCAAGTTAAAGAATCCCTAAAGTATCACTGAGAGATCATGTCCCAAATATTGGAATGTGTCATTTGTCAAGATATTCAAGTAAAATTCAGTCACTCAGTTCCTGAGAAATTTTTAAATATATTTCTGCTCCAGGTTGGAACATTCTCCCCACTCAACACCATTTTCTTTTCCCATAATGAAAAATTCCAATATTTTTTCATTAAGAAACATCAGTGTGGTTTAACTTGGAAACCTTATACATGTTTACATGCATATAGTGTATGCATACATATAATATCTTTACATAAATTATTTAATATAATTTATTCAGCATGCAGTTAAATGAAACTAGTTAAAATGCAAATGAAAATGAAGCATTTCTCTAAAAAATTCTTTAAAACACTGTTTTCTAAGAAAAACATTAACTGCAGCAGAAAACAATTGCATCAGCAATATTTAACTAACCCTAGTTGATAATAAAATTGTAGTTAGAAGGAATAAGAATATAGTGTTAGGTAGATTTGATTTCTTTTTCCTTTTTTTTTTTTTTTTTTAAATATACAATATACAACATTTATTTGACATGTAGAAAACTGGTCAGTTTTTTTTTTCCTTAAATCCTCTGATAAGTGAATTTGTGGATGGTCTGAGCAGATTGTTTGCCAAGCTTTTTTCCAAAACTTGAAATCTGCTTGGAACATCATAAACACCACAAACAACAAAACTTCCACCTGGTTGGACCAGATGGTCCCTTCCAACCTCAGCTATTCTGTGATGTTGTGATTCTGTGATTCTTAACCCCACTTAAATGATAATAGCCAATTTTTCATCATCCTAGAATTCTAAATGCAGGCTGAAAGGAAAACTGTATGCCTTAGATGCTTTGCACCTGAATACAAATATTTGCCTGGGACTTTTCTCTCAGGACTAATGTTTAGGCCAGAATCATTTAGTAACAAGTTTTACACTGGACAATCTTTGTTCTTCAAATGGGGAACAATGCTCATGAGTTATAATGCTCATGAGGTAAGGAAGCAATTTGAATGGGCTATAATTGCTTGTCACAATCTGATATTAATGTGTTCTGGCTAGTTGTGACAAAACCTACATTAACACAAACAACAATCACAATTCCTGAAGTTAGATGTAATTCTGTTTTTAAAAATGGATTGTCTCTTTTTCCAGGGAGGTGTGTGTGAGTATGGGGACTGTAGTGGAAGTATAGTTATTTTGTTATTTTCCTACTTGGCAAACAACTGCTTTTCCAGTGTTTTATCAAAAGAAAAGGGGGAAAGACACCCAAGTATGCTGCTTGAAGTTTAAGTGTTTAGAACTCTGATCATAAAATGAAAATTAACAGCATTCTGATCTTATCCCACAATGAATCCAAATGTGATGGAAAAGGGCATAAGCGTCAATCCAAACCAAAAGCACAGCAGACAGCAAGGTAACTTCAGACATAAGTTTAGATGTCTGAATATACTCAGATGTAAATACACTCATAGTATGAACATGTTACAGATATTATGAGGAAATATTTCACACAGAAACAAAATTGGTAGAATTTCATTACTAAAAAGGGCCTAGTTTCTATAGGGGTCTCAAATCTGAAATGCAATATACATACTTTTATAATGGCTCCAGTGTTCTTAATAAATGATTGCTCTTCAAGGAGTAAAGGATAGCTTTTCAAGGGCAGAGTGATACTGTCTCCAATAACTACATCATTCCAATATGCAGTTTAACAAGCATTTAACTGTCATGATTCTGTTGATAAAATAGTGCAAAAAGGCATAATAATAATAATGATAAACATCTCAAATTAAATAGAGCTGTTTTCATCCAGAAGGATTTCAGAGCACTTTAAAAACATCTCTCTCTCCATGTGAAGCTCAGACCACTCTGGTATCTCTTGCATGCTGTATGAAAAGCATTTTGCTTACACTGTGGATGTTTTATCTCAAATGAAATGTTCTCGGTAGTACAAGAACCCAAATAAGGAAGACAGTTAACATATAGTACTTTTAAACTTAAAAGAACGGTGTTGAGTATCTAATCAATTCTCTCCACCACACTAAAATTAAGGCTAATGATATACAAGACATGATCTTATGCTGTCAGTATCAGGTATTATTGAAAAGGCAACCTCTGTAGCAAACTGTTTTTCTTAGCACTTTCAAGCATTCACTTCTTAGCAGATGGCCCAGAAAATACACACAGACTTGCTGCAATATGCCCACGAAAATCTTCTGTCAATGTATGTGACATCATTTTCTTAGATTAAAATGAGTGAGATTACATATGCCTCAAATAGTACAATGGCAAAGCTGAAAGGAATGAAAGTTTAGTTCTGTGGCCATATTCTGAATATCAGCTATTTTCCCACTGTAACTGGATACAAAAAGTAGAAATGTCCCATTTTCACAGATTAGTATCAAGGGTGAAAAAAGCCTTCTGGGTAAGCTACCATTTCATTACGATAATTTCAAAATATGCATTTTTTGTTAAAATGATCTTTGCCCCTTTTAAATAGCTTAACATTACATTAACAAAATGTTAATAAAATTTCTTAATAATCAGAATTGTTTAAAACAATTTTATGATATTTTATTGCACAGAGTATACTTATTCAAAAATTTCAAGTTAGGAGTTGTATTGAAACTTGCTGATTAGTTCTGTTTCTAGCTACTGAACTTTTCGTAAATAATATTGTGTCAAAATAAAGACAAAAAACCCAACAACCCAGAAACAAACAGAAAAAATTCAGGAAAAGGATCAAGGCTCATGAAGTTTAGTGCAACATCTGATGAAAGCCAGAAGAAAAGATCATTTCTGAGTGGTTTACTTCTTCTGAAAGAGTTGTTCTTTATTTTGTGTTTCAGTTTCAGATGGACGTGTTGCTCCTTGTATTTTGAGTGAATATTTGTGGAATATGTGGAGTTTGTTTTACTATGTGTGTGGAAGAGGTTATTTTTAAATAACAGAATGCACAAAATCATTAAAAAGAGTATTTGTCACGCTATTACAATGCCATACTTGAACTAAACCACAAAATATTGCTTTTTTATTTACAGATGTGTCTGAACAATTTCCAGAAATGCAAAAGGGATGGGTTTTGCTCAAAAGAGCTTAGTGTCTTACATAGAAAAGATCTAACTGTATGAAATATAGATGTTAGAAAACCCAAACTACAGTAACTTAATTTTGATGGAACAATGATAATAAAAAATCCATTTTCATAACCTTTTCCATGTTTTCTGTTGCAAAATTGAAAAAAAGGAGATTATAAAAAATTATCAGAAACACTCTTTGGAAACAACATAATGGATAAAACTAATATAAAGTGTTATTAGGAATTTTTGTGATTAGTAAAACCAAAGAGAAGATTTTAGAGAAATTTTCAAATATGGAAATTTTAGATACTTGGTGTAAAATTTGATAAAGCCATATTTGGCATAGAAATTGATCTTTAAGACCAATGTTTTATTGATTTCAGGCTGTCTGCATGGGACATGTTTTGAAATTTTTCAAATACTGTCTTTGAGTACCCTATCTGAAATGAAAAAGAGGAGGACTAAGAAGAAAAAGGAATACTTAAACCGAGTCTGAAGTACTTAGATCACAGTTATGAACAGAAATTTAAGGTAAGAGGTCTTAATAAATTTATTATCATTCAATAATATGTCACATAGTTAAAGCTATTCTATCTGATGCATTACTAAAATCCACTTACAAGTAGAGATTGTTTTTAATTTTTAATTAGGAAAATTAAATCTGGAAAGAAGAAAGAAAAGTTTCTGGAAGAAGACAAATCTTATTTTTTCATGTTCTTCAAAACATTTGTGACATGTTGGGACACCCCACTGAAAAGTTCTTACTCTGAGCCTGTCAGCTGACAAGATCTCTTCTGAGGGATACCAATCTTGATGGTCTGAGTTCTCCTTTTTACCCATTCCAGTCAGATGAATAGTACTCGCAGGCAGATGTACTCAAGTGTGTACTCAAGAAAACAGCAAATGGAGCCTAAAGCCCAAAGGAAGGAATATTTAGGTCACACCTTTTTGAATGAGTACATACTGATTCATGCTCGTTTATGATATGATTCTTTTTATAGTGTTGGGTCTACTGTTGCCTTGTGAAATGCCAATTACTTTTTCATTTTGCCAGATGTAGAAGACGACAAGTTAACAAGTTTGGGCAGCTACCTGAAGTGACTATATTTGGCTGTCAAACTAACACAAAAGCATTTCTGATTGCTTTTAAAACACTTCTAAAACCATACAGTGTATTGTTTGAAAGACACACCTTAGAGTCCAGAATCTAGCTGATCATCACAGCTATTTCTGGGTCTGATAATAGCTTTGTTCCCCTTTTAAAAACAGGCACAGATTACAATTATGGCAAAACAATCAAAATGTAGGAATTATAGATATTACTTGAACCATGCCTAGGTGAGAATAGAAACATAGTTTTTCTCATGCAATGGAGTTTCTCCTTACAAAACTGAAAAATTTGAGGTAAGACAGTTAATACTTCTGTATGTGCCAAATGTGAGGAATTAAAAAAAGAAATCTATCCTAAACCATGCTTTGTTGAAGTTAAATCCTTGTAACAGGCAGGAAAAACAAACAATACATTCTTTTCAAACATGTTAGGAGGAGAAAAGTTGACAGGACCTACAGAATAACAAGAAACTGTCAGAGACGAAAACAGTAAGTAACTATTTTGTATCTATGTTCATTATAAAGAAGCTTGGAAGACTCCACCATTAGATCTAATCTTAATACGGGATATATCATAGAATCATAGAATAGTTTGGGTTGGAAGGGACCTCTAAAGGTCATCTAGTCCAACCCCCCTGCCGTGGGCAGCGACATCTTCAACTAGATCAGGT
>NW_008794006.1:1147905-1179481 GCF_000699145.1 Aptenodytes forsteri
GCAGCCCAGGCTGCCCTTGAGCTTCACATTCCCCACCAGCCCCTCCTTGCTGGTGAGAACAAGGCCCAGCATAACACCTCTCCTCGCTGGCTCCTCTACAACTTGGAGAAGGAAGTTATCATCGATGCATTCCAGGAACCTCCTGGACTGCTTATGCCCTGCCGTGTTGTCCCTCCAACAGATGTCGGAGTGGTTGAAGTCCCCCATGAGGACCAGGGCTTGTGAGCGTGAGGCTGCTCCTATCTGTCTGTAGAGGGCCTCATCCACTCAGTCTTCCTGGTCAGGTGGCCTGTAGCAGACCCCCACGGTAATGTCACCTGTCCCTGCCCTCCCTTTAGTTCTGACTCATAAGCTCTCGGTCGGCTCCTCATTCATCCCCAGGCAGAGCTCCAGGCGCTCCAGCTGGTCATTGACATAGACTGGAGATCAGTTCCATTCAGAAGCTGTAGTTTTTGTCTTTCTCCACTGATAACAGCATAGAAATAATTGTCTCTTTTCTCAGTAGTGTGATGACTTAACTTTTCAATAACAAATTATGCAAATATGCAAATTATATATTAGCATGTGATTTATTGTTAATTTAAAAAAATCAGGAATATTATATAACTCAGAAAAATCAGCAAGGGAAGCAGTATCTCACAAATAATGCGTTATTTCAAAACACTCTATGCACTCATGGGCAGAGGACATCCCATTGAGAGTCTAACTGTATTCCAAAAGGCACTTAATGACCATTACAGAAAGATACAGAATATTTAGCAATTGCATCATAAAATTGAGAAAAGTTTATTATGGACAAATGTGAAGTAAGGTATATTATATATATATATAATGTATAAATTATCTCAGTTTTGAACTTACTCCAAGGATGGAGTATAAGTTGGCTATTGTGATTTGTGATAGAAACCTTGAGGCTGAAGCTTATATGACAGCCCTATTTTTATTATCTCTGACCCCTCCTGCCCCCAAAGTCAACTGATAGTAATTGCTAGAAAAGCAATAGAAAACAAAATAGAAATGCAGTAGTATGCCACAGTATAAATTCATGCTGCATTTGCTCTTTGAATACTGCAGGAATACTTCTGGTCTCCATCTTTCCACCTGTGGAAATAGTACAGAAAAAGGTGTCAAGGAAAATTAAAGCTATGGAATGTGTCCTTTATGAGAAATGAAAACAAAAAATAGCCTCAAGTTTTTCAGTCTATAAAAATAGACAAGTGAGTGGGGCTATGCTGGAGGTCTACAAAATCAAGAGAAACGTAGAGAAGGTAATAGGGACCTTCTTGTAGAAGAACTAGAGATTCTCCAATCGAAGTAGCAGATGGCATCCTCTAAACAGACAAAATGCATATTTAAGTTGTGGAATTCTTTGCCAGAATGTTTTAAATGCCAGAAGTTGCCAGAGCTTCAGAAAACATTCAAACAAATAGAGCTGGAGGGATATTTCTTCCAATTATTAATTACAAAAACATCATCTCTCGTTTGGGAAAAGTCAGAGCCACAAGTCACAGGAGCCTGGGGCTAGAACTAGAGCTTTGGGCTCTTCAGCGATTAGACATTATAATGCTAAGTGGACCCGAGTCTGACCTGGGACAGATGTTTCTATGCTTATTATTCGTACACTGTGTTAAAAAAAAAGAGGAAAAGCTTGCTAGTTTGTGTTGCACTGAAATATAGAGTACATCTTTTACCATTTTTTATGTGCAGAATGTACTTTTGCTACAACAATTCAAGAAGGCAGGGAGAACAGCTTGATCACTTCTGTACTTTGTTTAAGAGTGAGCCCTGATCAGAGCCACAGTCACAGCACTGCTATTTGGGATCATGTGAGTACTGGCAAATGTGCCTCCTGTCTGAGCTATGGAGGGTCAGAAAATAAATCTATTGATGGCTTTGGGAAGAAAAAGTAACCTTGAAGTGTCAATTAGCAGAACTAACCAGACAGTATTTCTTTGTCCATATATTGCTGAAAAGCCTTAGTTGGCCTAGTACGTCCTTAAATGGCACCTTCATAAGGGCCATATGTTGAAAGCATAATTTGTTATTAAAAAGGTAAGTCATCACACTACTGAGAAAAGAGACAACTATTTCTATGCTGTTATCAGTGGAGAAAGACAAAAGCTACAGCTTCTGAATGGAACTGAATAATCTGTCAAAAAATCCTTTCTGGGTTCTTTAAATAACCGTCAAGTTATTCTGTTATGAAAAACCATTGTGGTTTAATGAGAAAGTATAATTTGTTACCTTCGTGGCCTTAAAAGAATTAAATTAAGACTGGTGGGAGGTTTCATCTACAAAAATCTGACTGAAAGAAATAATATGCTGCAGAAGTTACATGAAATTTTATAATAGTGCAAGTGGCATACACAGATTAAACTCAGTTGTTGGTGGTGACAATTAACCCCACAGCTCTTTGGCCTCTCTGAATATAAACTGCACAAAAAAAATTAGTGTCTATCTGTGTTTTAGAGTACTCTTTTTACCTTTCTGCTGTTCGTAATGAGCTGCATCCACACTGTCTATAAACACATCTGTTCCAAATCAGCATGCACTCTGAAATTAACAAACCCCAAATTCTGGGAATATAAATTTAAGACGAAGTCAGCAGTTAGGTTTGGATCCATTTAGTCAATTATTGTAGCTTACTAGAACCTATACACTTGATGAAATGGTTTCCTATTGGGCTGTAAATTTTATAACATTTTTAAAAGAGTTTTGTGACCTAAACAGGTTTCAAATAGAAGCATTGGTCTGTGCATTGTTGAAGGTCATAGATTACCATGTAGAAATTGACTTGTAGACGAGATCCCCTTGGTTTGAGGTTGGTCTCAGTAGAGGAGGAATGTATGTGTGTGTATGCATGTGTAAGTGTAAGGGTGGGAATGGGAGCCCAAGGCTCCAATATTCACCATACTTTTCTGAAGGTGGCAGCATGTTAATGAGATGTTGAGAGTGATTTGTTGTGTGGAACACTATTGTTCAAGGATAAGCCTCAGAATCAGTAGCTGAGAACATAATAATTTCCAAGTTCTTTGATTCTAGTGCAATTTACAAATAGTGCCATTTGCAAGCAGAGGTTTACAGAAGGTTATGAAGCAAGACAGAATTACCTTTTATCTTTTTTCTTCCCGCTTCTTTTTTGTAATATTTATAGTCCTAATTTCAAGACAGATGGGCAAATTATTGGACACTTGTAACTAGAACCATTATTTAAAAATCAGTAAACAAAAGTATCGCATATGTTGTCTGGGTCTTGATAGTAATGTCTTGCCATGTGTCACTTGCCATAGCTATAATGATGTGATTCTCAAATCCTAGTCACTGTTCACAGTTATTAATGTTCTCATAGAAATTTACATCTCTGCAGAGGTTAGAACAAGGACTACAAACCACTTACTAGTAAGTACTATCTATGTACATCATAAAGGAATTCTGCTTTCCTGAACAACTATATTTTAATGCCTGTTTATGCTAAGGATTGCCCTAAGTCATCTTTGTTTGGAGAAAATCAAGAAGGCCGAGAACTGTTCTTCCATTATTGCAAGGCTTTTCTGTGGGTTTTTTCAAGAGCTACTTAAGCAAAAATTGTATCCATGGGTAACTAGGTTGAATTGTTACATAAGGAGCCTGAAGTTTAAGTTCATACAGATCATATAGATTGATATGAAATCAGATGACTAAGGTTTCAAATAGGGTTCAGGGAAGGGTGTATACATGTGAAGGAGAAAAAGTAGGGAACAATAGGTAAGTTTATTCAAGGTGATGTTAGGAAGCTCAGCACCCATGGTAATTTAGGTTTTTCATTGTCTGACTTCTTAGTACCAGACTTGTAAATGCTGCCATTTGCCAGCTCCATTCAGTCAGTTTCCCCATTTGTAAAAAGAGGAAGACAATATTTCAAGTTCTCATACACATGGTACTGTATTTTGCACTGATTAACTGAGATACAGGGTCTTACATTCAAGCTGTTAATTCTTCATTTGTGGAATTAATATGATTTTATTCAACATACTGCATTCTAAGGCCTTGACTTGTGATACATTCATGTATCTGTGGTACATTCAGATATATTAGGCACAGGATCTCTTTCTACTGTATATAACATGCAGTCTCAAAGGGTAAGCTGAGATATTTGTTGATTTGACAATGCCTTAAAAGGCAACCATTCACCTTAGAAATGGCTGAACCCTGCAATCCTTATAGCTTTCAGTGGTATCTCTTCCTCTCTTTTGATTATCAGAAGCAAAGCAGTATTTCCTGATCTTGTCATACAAAAATAAAGGAAGAGGTTATAAAATGTCATTTTTTGCTGAAAAACCCTTTCTTAATCTTTCTTACTTGCTTCCAAAATCATCGGTATATATACTAATTTTCCTGCTAATATTTTTTAGTCAGAAAGCATGTGATGAATTTTGAGTGCTATGCCAAATTTAAAGGAAAGCAAAATAGGCAAAACATAGTTTATGGACTTAGAAGCAAAGCATGCAGTTTCCCAATTGCTTGGCTGTTACCCTGATTCCAGCTCAGAAATTTGCAGTCTGAAATCTTAATAGTGAAACACTCTGAATATAAGATAAAAATAAGGAAAGAAATCACAGTGATTGAGAATTGCTAAAGGCAGTGGTACATGAATTTCGAAGTAGCAGTGCAGATAGCTTTGTTCCTTAAGGAATGCCTACATACTGATAGCTTGCTGTTTTTATAAATGTGGGCTTGCAGACATTTCTGTTGAAAGTGCTGGAAAGGTATTCAAGGGGTTTTGAGATCAAATTTCTGTCACTTAGAGTGCCTGAAGTTGAGCTGAGACTGCTCCTGCAAGCTAGATAGATCATTGAAAAGGCCTAATTCTTTGAGTTAATTCACAGAAGTTTCAAGTTGCCTTATTGTGAAGTACTGAGAATCAGTATTAAAGGTGTCTATGCTTCTCAGAACCTCAGTGTGACACAATGTAAGGCTTTGGTAAAGAATTAGAAGAGTTTTGGAACAATCCTAATTTATTTCACTTTATTCCTATGTTAATTTAAGACTTAGCATGTGCTAATTTTACCACATTCTGTAATTTCATTATTCCTTTCCTTATATAACATTTTGATCATAATTTAGTCTTATTTCATTCATATTTATTATCTTTTGACCTAAAATCCCCTGCATCTATTCAGCATTATAATTTTTCGTACAAATACTATCATAGTATCATTTCCACCTGTAGGATCTAAGAGATGGTAAATCTCTAAACTTTCCCTACACATTGTATAACTCAAGGTTAATGGCTTTGCCTGTAGGCTTTAACAGCATCACAATTATCAGATAATTCCAATGGAATTCTAATGAAAGAGTCAAACACACTAATATTGGAAGAGGCATGATAGAATCTGAAATTTGTGCTTGATCCTTATGGTGTGTCAGTAATAGGTTAGATTAAAATCCAGGTCCTGCTTCGAACTCTAATGAATGTAGTACTGAATCTCAATTTTATACTTCTGTATTTATATCTCTGGAAATAAAATATTGATATCATGAACTAATGTCTTTATATGCATAAACCATAGCACTGATTTTAAGTGGCTTTCTTAAAACCCTGCTTCAGCACAAAATTTTTTAAGAAGATCTGATAAGGAGACCTTATTTAGGCATCTCAAGCTAAACAATTGACAATGGATGCATCAAAATTAGTAATTTTGGTTTTTTTTAAAATAGTGATTATCTCAACCTGCCACTTTATCTCTCTCTATATACATGTGCTTACTTCATAATAAATTCTGTTAGAATATTTCATATCTGGAAAATTCCTTCTAAGCTAATTAAAAAATAAAAATCTTAAGGCTAAACATTTTAATTTTTCCCATATAAGTAAAAAATTATTTATCCTAGGAATGTAAGTTATTGTGAAATATTGGGAAATATTAGTTTTCCATAATTCCCAGACTCATCATTCATCTGAAATAGTCTGGTGCTAATAGAAATACAAAACACATTATAAAGTGATTACTGTTGGAACTATTAAGAGATGTTTTGTGATTTTCTCTGGTGCCCTACTCCATACAGGAACTGAGGGAATTGCAGTCCTTGTGACTTTAGGTAGGTTCGGTGAATGGTCTCACTGATGATAAGGAGAGTCTTCCTTGTCACATGAAAATGAGCAAAGTGTCATGTACAACCTGACTATTAGTGTGGTTTAGTTCCTTATATGAGAAAAGGGCACCACACTTATCTCACTGAGTCTCCACTAGGATTAGCTAATTGTGTGAAAGAAATGTGGAATTTGACAATTCCACAGCTTCTTTATATCACTTTACTCACTAAATAGATACATGTACACAATTTATATAATAAAGAGAGAGAGCTTGAAATTGTCAAAAGACTAGCAGGGTAGTTCTTGAGGTCAAGTTTTCAGCTGGTGTGGAGAGGTGATGTACACCCTAGACTCAGCCACTGGGTAGTCATGATTATTTGTCTATAAATAATCTTCAAACTAAGAACTACTAACACATATGCTTGGATACTGAACTGGCAGATTTTATTTTGCAGATACATTATTTAACCTACTCCTGGAAACATTGCTCAGTGATGCATCTGATGCAAGATTTGTTTTGGACCACTTGCCCAGGGATAATAGATAGATGTGAGCAGACATATATTGTACCAGCTAGTAGTTTATTGCCATTAAATATTTCAGCCACTTCAGCACAAAGCTTATGAACAAGATTCTCTCCCCTGAAGTCAGTACATTAACACAGAACTTCTGAAAGCTAATGGTTTGCTTTGCTTTGATGGGTTACAGAACAAGTGAAAAGGGAGGGGTTTTACAACCCAGGATTTGTCTTCTGTTGTGTTTGAAATACAAACTTGCTCTCCTGAGTTCTCAGAATTAAAAAAAAAGTATGAATGAAGAGTATGAGATAACCTAGTTACTTTTTAAGAACCTAAATTCAGATTAATATGGTCTTTGAATACGTGTTGCTAAAAGACAGAATTATTTTATTTCCAGAGTCACAATATCAAAACATACTCTGTATGATTTTCTTACATGCCTTTAAATTTCTTCAAAAAAAGACATTTCATTTAAATTTTAAAAGAAATTATTTTGAAAGCTGACATGGAAAAGACCTGGAGTTTAGTTTTGCTCCTACTGAAATCACTGAAGAATTTAGATTCATGGAAGCTGCTTTGCAGACTATTTTCTTAGAAATGTATGAACTGCCACACAGATCAGTACCAAAATCTGTCCAGAACAAGTGTCTCTCAGTAGACAGAACTAGAAGATGCAAAAATCATCCAGCAGGAAGAAATAAGATACTTTTGCCCTCAGTAGGGTATAATTTTGTTTCCAATAGTTAAAACTTCATTAAACCTCAAAGTTTCATATCTTCTGCAAAGTATTAGTTTTAATGACAACTTTGTATATTCTGACTTCCATATAAATGCCCAATTCCATTTTCACTCTTGTTAAATTCTTGGCATCAAATATTTTCTGCAGAACTATGTTCTTTTTAAGACTTCTGCTGACATGCAAACTGTCTCAGGTACTTTCTGTAGTTGTTTTGGACAGAAGCCATAAAATATTCCCTTTTCCCATATATTCCCGTTTCCCATAAAATGGGAAATTCTCAACAAAATCTAATACATTGTTTCACATGAGAACTGGAATATGATGTGCTTCACTATTAGAACTGCCTGTCCCCCTAGTAAGCTGCTGGTACATTGTTCCTGAGTTCATGCTGTGCAACTGAAAGCTAGTAAAAGCCAAAAACTTGGGGAAATTTGTATGGTTTAAAGCAAAGAATTTACTGCTAATATTGACTTTTATGATTTAGTGGTTATAAATATGAGGAACACAGACAACCACCCTGCTACTGAGACTATGGTGTTACAATAGGGCTAATCTTGCCTTCCTCTAAGCTGAGTGTCCTACTGTGCTTTTTAATTTGCTACCATGAAGGCATATAAGAACTGAAAAATCATTGTGTTCTCTCTGATTTCTAAACCGCCCTTCTCTTCATCATAGCTAAAAGAAAACACTGTCTTGGCATCAGCAAATTATTTTTGGAGAAGATTTTAACAGTAGTTTACTCTGAATCTGTACCTTACAGTATCATTTGTAATTTCCTGCATAGTCATGACATCTTGCAGCATAAAAACTTGTAATGCATTTTCTGTCTTAATTTCTGTGAATGCACTAAACAAACTAACATGCAGTGTAAGAATGACACGATCAAGTGCTCCAGTTAATTTACTTGGTATCTTCAATCTGTCAAAAATGTACTTAGTAAAAAGATCCTATGATCTGTGCAGACTTACTGTGGATCTTTTTCCTCCTTGATGGATATACCGTTCATACAGAGAAGTTTTCTCTTAGCTTGAGGATAATTTAAACACCTGTAGGTTGAGGGGGGGTAAACTATTAATCAATGCTAGATGCTGATAATGTGGAACAGCTATTACTTGTGTTTGGAATTATTTCTATCTTTTGCAAATACACACAGTTTTCATTATGGCTTCCATATTTTGCCTACCAATGCCAGTTATATATTTCCAAGAAGTTAGCAGAAACCCTGTCACTAGCTCAGTATACAATGCAGATGCTTTCTGTTCAAAAATGTGTTTACGATCCAGGATGAAATTCATCATCTTGCATGGGGCCCACAAAGGCTCTTTCTCGTCCTTCTAAACCACAAACTAAAGTCTTACATAGTGCTTCAAATGGTGTATGTGTTCTTGTGGGGAGCCTGTGTGCTGGAATGAATTTCACCAGCATGAATAGCAAGGGACGGTATGGCCACACCAACAGCAATAACTACTGCCTGTGGTACAAATGAGTACATGGAACAGCCCATGAACAAAATTAATTAACTCCTTCTCCTTTGGATGCAGCTGTGCTCTGCAAACTGACTCTTAAAATATGTCAGTTTTGAACTTGTCACTAACATTTTACATGTTCAGTTTTTTAAGATGTGTGTAACTCAAAATACCTACATCTTCCCTGTGAGACTTGGAAGACACACTGGGTGGGTTTGTTCTTTCACTTTCATAGATTCATGCAGTTATCCACCATAGAAAACAGAAGTTGAGGTAGAAAGCTGCACTAGAAAAGTTGCCCCATTAGTCTGCCACCCAGTTTTTCTAGGGGATCATCAGTTCTGAATATAATTGGTCTTAATTTTGGAGAAGTAGGTAGTATTTTACATACTGTGGGTCTAGATCATCTTGTTTCTTGTAATTAGGGACTGAGATTTAGAACTGTCTGGAAATCCTGTGACAGTTCTAAGACTGGGAGACAGGTCAAAGGAAAATTGTGTCGGAGGCTCTGCTTTTGCCTGAGTGATTACTCCTTTTTTTCTTTTTCTTTTCTTTTCTTTTCTTCTTTTTTTCTTTTCTTTTTTTCTTTTCTTTTTTTCTTTTTTTTTTTTTTTCTTTTTTTTTTTTTTTACTACTGCTCTAGGGCTTTCAGTGAGACTGTAAATTTTCTCACTCTCTTTATGCCAGAAAAGCTTAGCAAACTAGTTTTACCATTGTGCTTTTCCCATCCCATGGCTGTAAAAAATTGACCGTCTTTTTCTGAGACTGTATTTTCTGAGATCATGAATGCTTTTGGAATGAATTTTTAACCATATATTGTTAATGGCATGGAACATAATTTTTAAATTCTTAACACTTGCATTTTATAATAAAAGCATATTTTCACTGATCTCAGTCTTTTGAGGAATATGTAAAAAGTAAAATAATACGACTTTCACCCGGACTTTTTAATGGTTTAGAGTGTTGCCAGTTTTAAAGAGAAGTCTGTGGTTGTTTGTTTGCTGTAGCTATTCAATAAGCCTAACTGAGGTTTAGGTCAAATATTTGTGTATTTTTTTTAATCAGGCTGCAGTTGGTAATTCTGATTACTTAAGCTTTGAATTTTATACAGATAAACTTTATTTGATCTCATTGACCAAGCTGGGATTTTTAAACATTCAGAGATAACAGAGAACTACTGAAGTAAACTAAAGGAGGGCCATGCAATTCAATTCACATTTCCTGGAAGGCTGAAGAGTTATTGATATAGATGTGGTTCTATAATATATATGTGTGCTGCTTGAGTTCCATAAGTAATTATTGGATATATAGCATATAAACAACCAATTTTATTTGAGTTGGTCATTGGACTCTTTGATTAAATTTTTTCAAAAAAATGTCTTGTACTGGGCACCCAGATATGTGTCTGGATACCTGTGAAAGGCTGTTTTTTGTGGGAGCTGCTTTTGGTTCAACACTTTACAAGTCAAGTCAATTATAAAACAAAGCAAAACACACACATTCCTTTAAAAGCAGGCAAATATGTATTTTTATGTTTTTGCCTGCCTAATGTCTATGTTTGTGCAGAAAGCGCACATACAGTGCACTGAGCCAAAGAGCTTTAGGGAATGCCACTCTCACCTAAATACATCAATGACTTTTCTTCACCAAACAGCTCTTCAAATGTAGAATACTGTTTAGTCTTCCTAACTATAGAATTATTCGGGATTTAAATAATGAGTATGTATACAGTGAAATCTCACCGAAGTAAAATCTTTTTCTATTCTTTTCACTTCTTTTCCATTACATGTTGAAATAATTCTGGAATATTCTATATAATGAATGTTCCTAAATAGGTGCTTGGTGCTAAAGTGCTGTCTTCACTAAGAAGTGTCATTCTAGCGCAGATGCTAGCATATTTATCTATGAATTCCTAGATAATATATTTTAATGACTAAATCATAATGACTATTTGATTTTGTTAACTGTTTCATCACAACAAGCATTATTACATAAAGCATTGTTTTGCCATATTGTACAAAAAAATCAGCTTCCTGGATTTGTATAAATATGTAATAATCTTATATTACAGATAATCTTTTTAAGGAAAGTTTTAGAAAAGCTTGATGCCTCAACTGTTGCTTAGGTTTTGAAAAGTGGTTTAAAATAATAAATGTATAAAGTCGGCTTATGCTTTCTAATCCAAATTAATGAGTTTAAAATAAAGCAATGCTTGCTTTTTTAGTAGTTTTCTAATTTGCTCTTCACTCATAAATCAAGTGAAATTCTTTCTATTCCACTGGTAGTTAGATGTAGAATTGGGTTCCTAATCTATACTACCTAACAGTTTTAAGAGTCTTCAATAAGTGTTTGTATTGTATTGCCTGACTACAATTGCTTGGTTGTTTTGGGCAAGATACCAGACAGAACAGTCCAAATATATTTCCCTATAGGTATTCCATTTCTTTCACTAGAAATATCAGCATCGGATAACCTGGATTCATTTTTTAATCTTCTAAAGGGATTGCTTTGGTCATTTATCAATTTTGCATTGAGCTTCCTTTTAGTATGGTTAGGTGTACAATAACCAAATACTGGCCACTGGCCTCTCTTTTGTGAAAGGTATCATCTAACACAGAGAACCCTAACAGTTTGGCTAAGGGAGAGGAGAGAGATGAATACTTCCAGGCTGTTCCCCAGTCACAGTTTCTTTCTGCACTTGGCTTTTGTAAATCTTTTATTCTCCCCATTAACCACCATTAAACAAAGGACGTTTTATTTTTCTTTAGAATTATTCTTACTCAAAATCTTGCCCTGTGCACTTGTTTTACTGTTGAAGAAAAAAACATTTAGTTATTTAGTTTTCAAAAAGGAATATACCGTCTTCATGATTTTAGGTTCATATACGTAGCTGAAAGAAATAGTACACACTTAGGAGTTCCATTCAACTTACATTTCCCTGAGTGTTGAGAGCAAACTGAAACATGTATGTAATGCCTTAAAGTATGGTAAGGAATCTATCACACTGTGATGGAATAAGATTAGGAGAGAGGAGGAACTACATCCAGTGTAGCATTATAAATTTATATGTTTTCTTCAAAGATTTTTTAATTGCTTACTCTCTAATTCTTCTTTCCTCTTGCTAAGCTATGGCTGCTTTAATATCTGGCTGTGACCTAAAGCCAGCAAAAAGGGTATTCAGTTTTTGCATTTGTACAATAGGTTATTTTAGGCACAATCCTGGGAGAATAGACTATGGAATTTTATATCATAAGCCAAAGCATTTATGTATCAGATGACAAAAGGATTGACTAACCCTGCTGCTGTAGAATGATTTTTTTTTTTAAAATAGGAATCCCTGAACCAAAAAAATTAATCTTCGTCTTTAAATCCCCAAATTTCTTTACCATATTACCTCACGATTTGGCTAGCGCACTTTAGATGTCTACCTTTGATTAGGTTCGTTACCTTAGGTAAGTGAATACCACTTTTTATTGTTGCATTTTTTCATCTCACAGATGTGCATCATCAGCTCCTCTTCTGCACAGGGGGTCTCTACCACCAGCATCTATTTTGGTGCCTCCCAAAGTAGAATATGGTCGTTAGCTAGTTATATGCTCTAATTTATCAGAAAAAAGGATAAATATTTATTAGCTGAAATCACTGAGTGACTTTTCACAAATATCTGTATGTCTTGGAGCTTCTGCTAACAAAAGACACATTTCAGGTATGCTTATCATTTTAATCTATCAGTCTGTCAGAAAAGCACAGCAGATTATCCTTCAGAGCTATATATTAGTATACAGCTGTTAGATAATTTGAGGGATAGTTTACTATGGCTGCAGAAATTGTGAACTTTGAGAATTAGGCTGCGCTATTTTGATTGCGATTGGTATATTTGATAGAGTGGCATGAATTTAAGATGCAAATTAATAAAGTTTCTATATTGAACATGCTTACTATTTGTTTATCATACTAAAAATAAATATGAACTTATCAATCAAAATACCTTCTTAAGGTTGATGTTACTTAAGTTCATGCTCTGGCAGTCAAATTACTTTAATATTATTTTTACTGACACAGCATTATCATTATTTTGGTGGTTTTGCAAAAAAGATCCAACAATTAAGAAATAAGCAGCTAAAAAGTTAATATAGTTTGCCAGTTCATCTCCATTTCTTTTGAATTTTGACCTTAATTTTTAGGTCCTTTGTTTTTTCTAGCATGCTGGCCTAATTTTCAGAAGCTGTTATACATATATTATTTTAACATAAAAAAGAAAGAGAACTGGATGTGTTCTTGCCAAGATGTCCTCCACTCCCCAACCCAACCCAGCTACAAAGCTCTGTGCCTCAGTTTCCTCCACTGTCAAAAGGCAGTGCTAAACAATGATAATTAGACAGGGAGATCCTTCAAACCATGGTGAGAAATGCCACATTAAGCTGGGCAAGAAAATTGGCAGGCTAACACAATTTTCAAGTAAATATGAACTTTTGACTTGTGAAGTTTGGGTTATGTTTATAATTTATATCATCAAGCACAGAAAATCTATACAGAGAAAAGAGGTCAATTACTAAAGAGTGCAGCTCTTATAAAGAAAAGCTGGCAAAACTTTTAAGTCATTACAGGGCACAGGGTGAATCCTGAGATACATTTAAAGAAGGATCTAGTGCTGCAAACTCTTTGCAAACATATTATGAGGCAAAACCGTGAGTGCCTTTTATAAGCTTTGGTTATTTTCAATGTCTTTCAGTTTCTGCCATTCTCTACACTGTTGGCTATGATACACTCCTACTGACAGAAAATATCATTCATTCTCACCTAAATTTGCCTCAAACATTTAATATTATTAGTAAATCTATTGTGAATTTTTTATTACTATGTCTGACTTTAAGTCAAAAAGAGACTGACAGTTTTATAACACAATTACAAAATCCTACATGTATCCATTTAGAAAGATACATATTACGATGATTTTCTACCTGTTGTTGCAAGTCAGGGATAAACTGTAATTAAAACCACAGTAAATATTACTTGCATATGTCCTAAACTAAGATGTTATGAGAAAATTTCTAAGTCACTGCCAAATTTTCTGCTGTTTGGAGAATAAATAGCTTGCTAAATGTAGAGAGCAGAAATCAGCATGTAACATGATTTCCAGCTTCCTTGGGTGGCAAGTATGATATAAATAGACCTAAAATAATCATTTAATGAATCTTTTTCTAATATTACTGTAGCTTCTTATTCTGTTTTTATGCTGTTTTTCTGCATTCTACCTCCTCTGAAAACACTGTGAATTCTATTAGTAATTCACTTGCAACAGTATAAAAAGTGAAGGAATCCTCCCTCATGCCACACTGACGTACATACAGCCAATATGAACAGCATATGACAACATGATGAATTGTGTTGATAGAGACAATCTTCTCTTCCTTATACTATAAGCATTTGTCCATTTTTTTTTGATTGTTCATTTCTTTGAGTTTCATTAAACACGCTGTGCTGCAGTAGTGTAAAAATGCAAAACACATGATCAGAAGTATCAGCATGGTGCTTTTTATACTGATTCAGTTGCTGGATTTTTTAAATTATCAGTATTTTATTACTTACCTTATTGTTAGTTATTTTAGTTAGACTTTCACCTTAACATACTGCATATAATAGACACATGCTTACGTCTACTTCTTTCAGCTGAGCAGATATGCAAGTCTTTAAAGTTAAAGTCTGTTATGCAAGTGCTTAAAGTTAAAGGCTGTTTGAACACTTTGGTGGAAATCTTAATTGATGATTACCCTGGGACATTCCAAAACTCTCTAGACTTCAAGAAGGACACCCTTCAACCATGCATCTAACTTTGACCCTGCAGGTTAACAGCAAGTATTGAAACCAAGCTCTAATCATTCATGGGCTTGGATGAAGGAAAGGGAGTAGAGGCTAATATAGCTGATATTCCCTCTGCACTTCTTTCTTGAACTGTACCATTATTAAAATCAAGCTGTACAGTTGGTTTGGGCCATCACAATTTAAAATGTGTTGAAAGCAATTTGTGTTCCTCTTGAACTTCAGGAAGAGTGATTTTAATGAGTGTAGTAAATTTCTGAAGTCACATATAATCCTCATATAGAAATACTTATGAGTTAACTGAAGCCTATGCTTACTCTTATTTTTTAATCACCCAAACTTGTTGGTAGGCTTACATAAAGAATAAAAAGCAGATGTCAATTTATTTTAAATGTATGTAGTTATCAGGGATACATAAATTTGAAATGGCATTCCTTCAAGGACAGCTCATTCTGCTCTGAGTCTTTTTACTGTATTTAATTTGTTTCAGCAAAAGCTTAGCAAAACCTAAAGAAAGGTACTGGCATAAATCAGTTCTGAAGCAAATAATAATAATATTATACAAACATAAAAAGAAATATTGCTTTTTATATCTCCTACTCACATGGAAATACAGTTTGAGAATATAAGATTAAAAGAAGGGATAAAAATAACACAGTCCTTCTATTTATAACAGAATATAAGCAATAGTTTGCATTGCAACTAGTGATGAAGAATTTGTACCGCAATTGTGCATCATCATATGGATGATATCTTTAAGAAGCAAGAGCAACTATGAGTGAATTACATTACCATCTTTTTTCCTGATTTTCATTTTTATGATCCTTATCCTTCTGCTACTTCAAGGATATCTTTGGGGTTTTGTATTTTTCTTGTGACTAATATTGCTATATTTAAATAAACAAATTCATCTAAAAGGCAGTTGTTTTAAATCTTGAAGGGAATAGGTATATACTTATTATGCTCCCTGCAAAACGCTAGCATTGGGTGAATTTCTCTTCTGCAAGGTGCATACAAAAATGTCACTAGTAAAGTGGAAGTCCTCTGACAATCTGGTCCTTCCCGGGATGGAGTGCATTCTTGAAAATCCAAGTCTGGGTTTCTGGGTACTGCTCTCATGTTCTTGAAAGTAAGGGAAAAAGCATCTTTTTTGAGGCTGCCTCTGGGTGTTTTTCTTTTGTTTTGGTTTTTTTTTTAGTTTTTTGGGGGGTTTTTTTGTTATGTTCCTGCAGTCATTATACCTTTTAGCTATGGCTCCATCCTGCCAAAAGAACAGACATCTTTTACGCCTACTTATATGGATTATATCAAAAGGCAAAACTAGTATCTCAATTATTGAGGCTAATTCATACCTCTTTAATTAAAGAAAAGAAATTTTTAAAAATTCACTTAAAGACTTACTCAAAATCTGAAGTGTTGTAAATCTAATTTTATATGATATTGGAACAACTATGACAATATTTGGGTAGTACCTTGTTACCGAAAATACTAAAGATGACTTGGTTGAAGAACATAATAGTTGCTCTTTTTCTAGTCTAAAGATTTATCATTATCACACAGCCATCAACTATATGAGTTTGATTACCAGGGATAGAAAAAAAAACACTTTTGAGCCTTGTTTCTTCATCCCTCCTCCCAAAAAAAACCAAAACCAAGCTATAAAAATATCTCTCTTAAAACATTTGAAACATAGAGAAACTCTTAAAGCTACATGGTAAGTGCTCAGAATTCTCAGAAAAAGAGTCTAGATGACAAATTCAACATTAATTCTTTCTTTATATATCTTTCTTATAACAGAAAAATCCCATGTGGCCTCTTATTTCCCTAATAATGCATTTTATCTTGTTTGTCAAGTACTGTACTATCCATGTCAATAGTCTACTCATCTCAAAACACAGGAACTGATTCGTTGTCCTTATAAACATGAACTCGATCCTAAAAATTGCAAAACAGTTACTTTGAGAAATCAAAGTCAACAAAGATATACTGCACTAAATTTTAAATAAACTTGTTTAAACGAAGTACACTTTCAGTGGACTTCCAGACTTCTATGGGCTTACGGAAACATAAAGCATGGAGGAAATTCAGCTGGGTAAATGTGATGAAAACAACAATCCTGTGGGGAATCTGTAACCAAGTGTTTTCCACCAGTTGTCCCTTTTTTTAAATAAATTTCCCGTCCTGTATAACAAACGGGTAGAGATTCAAATAAAAGCTAGAGGAAGAGAGATTTTGTCATAACTAACAGCAATAAAACAAAATAAATTATTGTGTTCTAAGATGTTAGTCTGGGGACTGGAAAAACAGATTTACAGATATTAAACTAAGTTGTAACTGTGACAGAAGGAAAGAAATCATACTAATCTCTTCTGAAAAAAAATTATCTTTTTCCAAAATTTTCAGTATTGGTAAGGAGTTAAGATTAACTTGTATATAGTATTTTTAGAATAATGTGCCCATTTATTTCTCCTAATAGAACAATGTATGGAATAATGCTGAGTTTTACAAACTGCTAGCATAACTTTGTGTCTGTTCCAGAAAATTTTGCATCTATAATCAAAGGTAAATATGTGCTTACATATTAGATTTCTAGAGAAAGTGTTTGTACACAGTAGCCAGTAACATGAACATACATGGGAAACTATTCTGCATTTCACTTTTACTGAATTTAGTCTGGCTGATTGATTTCTTCTTGAGCATGGATTAATTGTTTTGTTAATGAAAAAAAGATCAGAAATAGCATAGTCACCTTTTTCTCTGAAAAAAATGTAAATTATATAAAACAAAATTGCATTGGAATTGAATGTGCATTGGTTCAAGGGTTAGGAACTGTAAAGTGACTAAGAAATTGTTCAAAACCAACCTTTTTTTACATTTCTATTTTTTTATTTTCAATATAAATCTGATTGAAAAAATGTATATTGAATTTTTTTTTAAAAGTTCAATTCTCAAGTCATTTAAGTGATGAGATAATCACTTAATGACAAAATATCTGAAAACAAATAAGTGTAGGCATATGAATATCTGCATGAATCATAATAATATAACCAAAGTGTACTGATTTCGTGGTGAAACAGAAGGTATGAAATAATTATGCATTTCCACTCTTCATTCCAATTTCGATCAGCTTATGATATATATCCTTTTTTATTTTTTAAAAAGCATTTTAATATATTTAAATATTTTCAATGAAATTGTGAGAAATTGGCAAAATATTGAGAAACAGAGGAAAAGCTATTACATTTTGTTACGTTGTTTTTGCATTGCCCAATTTTGAAATCTTAGTCACTATCTTGGAAAATAAAGGAGAAGACCAAGCTGATTTCAAAGAAATCAAGTCTTTGAAGAGGTATTGAAAAAATTTCTAGACTGGTTTGCCCAACTTGAATGCATCCACTTCCTCATTTTCAATGTAATAAATACATAAAACTATAAGCCTTATGCGAAAATGTTTACTATGTAAGGCTTTATATTTCTACAAATTTAATGGGTCACAAACTGATGTGTTTACTTTTATGTGACTTTAAGTCATGGATTAACTTTATATCTCATCTTTTTATTTTTCATATGTTAGCATTTTTTTACGTTGACACAGAGAATTACTCCTTGTCAATTACTTACTGTTCCAAACCTGCTTTTATTAGATAAGCTTTACAAGTAAACCTATTAATTTCAACCTTACTTATTTAACCACTTTCTCAACGTGCATTCTTCTTGACATTCAAAAAAAAAAGAAATAGTTCAAGCTATGGAACAAATGTATCATTTATTTATTGAAAGAAGAAACTGCAAATTACATTTTACAGCTGATGCATTTTAGTTCATGCTTTAAGGCATCAGCAACTGTTGTGCATGTATCATAGCTAAGTGCATATTGTGAGTTTTGTACTGACAGAACTGATTTTCCTTTTGCACTTCAAATTTCCTTATTTTAAAATAAGACAATAAACTCAGGCATGCATGTCAAAGAAGTTCAGTATGGATACAAACACTTCTTTGCATAACTTTATCATTTGTATTAAATGTCTTATAGAACTGGAAATAAGTGAAAGTTTGGAGAACATTTCTTTGGAAGTATCTCTTAAAGACCAACTATAATGAAATTGGGAAGTTTTTCTGTAATATTATTTAGTTCTGAATCTCTTCCTTGCCCTTTTTGCATTTATATTTTTGTTGCTTCTTTTGCAATCGGCATATTAAACCCTTTATCTTCAAGATGCGAATCCTTCATCTAGTAATACTAATTAAGTTGCTAAGTGTTTAACAGAGAATTATCTGTCTTTTTTTATGCAATTTCTATGTTTAAATGTTATCAGTTATTCTTTGAAATAAACTAAAAGTTAGGCAGGCAACGATCATTTCATACGAGAATTTCTAGCTTCTTTTTTTTCTTCCTTTTCTACAAAAATCCAGGATTTTGCCTCTCTACTCTTCTAAAATGAAAACCTGCAGGACACAAAGATGTCTGAAAAGACTAACTGACATAGAAATTGGTGTATATTAAGTTAGAAAAAAAAAAGATTAAATATTACTGATACTGATACTTTCACTTCTTATAGAGTCAGTGACAGTTTACATAGGAGGAACATAATTCCAGCCAAAATTGGTTCTGTAAATTAAATGTGACATGTACCATTTATTCAGAACAAGATCTATAAAATAACTACACTGCTGATCAGATACGCTAAGAATTTTTTCTCATGTTGTTTTTTCCCCTTCTTAATCTTCCTCAGGTATCAACCACTTTACATACCATGAAACTAGACAAAAAGTCTCCTGTTTTGATCTCATATGATAAATGCAAAACCCATCTAATAATAGATAAATGTTAACCATTTAACAGACAAATGCCAACCATTGCTTTTTTTCTTTCTGTCTTAGATAAATAGGATTCATACTTAATGACAAACTTTAAATGTGTTTTAGGTAAAAAAAGTATCTCTGAATATTTCAAATCCAGTTTTTAATTTCTGCACATGTCTGCTTTTGCATCCAAACAAAGAATTGGCCTTTTGGAAAATAAAGATGAGTACTGCTTAATTTTCCTGGGAAACTAATTTTTATTGCACTTTATATTTCTTCTTTTTACATTTATTATGAAGGTCTTTTTCTTCCAAACATTGTATGTACTATAAAGTATCTCTTTCCAAAAATTCTGTAAAGCAGTAGAAAAGCCAGGATCCAAACTCAAAATCCACAGTGCTATATACAAAATACTATATTTATAACCAGGAAAGGACAGAATTTAAAATCTTGATAGGGAAATAAAGGTGTGTAAATATTAACTGGAGAAGCAATGGCCAATCTCTAAACTCAGATCAAGACTTAAATCTGGGCAATTTGCTGCTAATTGCAGAGGTTTTAATATTTATCGTAATGAGACAATTGAGTCAGTCATTTTTAGGGCCAGAATACTGGTCCTTTATAACCAGGAAAGGACAGAATTTAAAATCTTGATAGGGAAATAAAGGTGTGTAAATATTAACTGGAGAAGCAATGGCCAATCTCTAAACTCAGATCAAGACTTAAATCTGGGCAATTTGCTGCTAATTGCAGAGGTTTTAATATTTATCGTAATGAGACAATTGAGTCAGTCATTTTTAGGGCCAGAATACTGGTCCTAATTGTAACTCTCAATATGATTTCCCCAATCAAACAGACAAACAAGCATTATTTAATGAACTCTACTTTAATTTCTTCCAGTGCAGTCATCTGCTGCGCTGAACACCATGGGAAGATAGAGAAGAAACAAGGTATGCATTGGACAAGTCACAATATGCCTAAGCAATGTGTTTGGGAACTCTCCAAAAATAACTCAAACTTCTGTAAATTTATACCATCTGGGGGAAGGCTTTTGTCAGCATCTCTCCCTGTTTGCCAGCATCAATGCTGATACTTCTGGAAGGATTGAACAATGCAATTTTCTTTTTGTTATAACATTCAAAGTTCTAGTCCTATCCCACACTTGGGAGATGATTTCCTCTAATCTGCATTCAGTAAATGACAACTACTCCCTGTTGCATTTTCACTCACACAGAACGTCTGCCAGGTTTTGGTAAAATTGATTTCATAAACTTCCCTTATAGTATGTGTCTCTGCAGTTGGAAGGAGGAAAAGAAAATGCCTCAATCAAAATAAACAATAATTTGTTTATTCCCTTCTATACGTAAAATTCATTTATGTACGTAAAAATGACAGCAAAGTTCTCAACATTCATAGAATCATAGAATCATAGAATAGTTTGGGTTGGAAGGGACCTTTAAAGGTCATCTAGTCCAACCCCCCTGCCGTGGGCAGGGACATCTGCAACTAGATCAGGTTGCTCAGAGCCCCGTCCAACCTGACCTGGAACGTTTCCAGGGATGGAGCATCCACCACCTCTCTGGGCAACCTGTGCCAGTGTTTCACCACCCTCAGCATAAAACATTTCTTCCTTATATCTAGTCTGAATCTACCCTCTTTTAGTTTAAAACCATTACGACTTGACCTATTGCAACAAGTCCTACTAAAAAGTTTGTCCCCATCTTTTTTATAAGCCCCCTTGAAGTACTGAAAGGCCGCAATAAAGTCTCCCTGGAGCCTTCTCTTCTCTAGGCTGAACAACTCCAACTCTCTCCACCTTTATGCATAGCAGAGGTGTTCCACCCCCCTGATCATTTTTGTGGCCCTCCTCTGAACACACTCCAAGAGGTCCATGTCCTTCTTGTACTGAGGGCTCCAGAGCTGGTCGCAGTGCTCCAGGTGGAGTCTCGCCAGAGTGGAGTAGAGGGGCAGAATCACCTCCCTCGACCTGCTGGCCACGCTTCTTTTGATGCAGCCCAGGATACGATTGGCCTTCTGGGCTGCGAGCGCACATTGCTGGCTCATGTCCAGCTTTTCATCCACCAGTCCTTCTTGCAGGGCTGCTCTCAATCCCTTCATCCCCCAGCCTGTATTGATAACATTTTTGTATTCTTTGCTGATTTACTCTACTCTATGTTATCTAGAAAGTTTACCAGCAGGACTATTTATATTTACGCTGTGACCCCTGAATAAAAATGTTGACTTGTATTTTCTACTCCACCAGTCGCACTAAAAATATTACATTTGCTCTCCATTTTGCTTTGCTGTCTAATTTTTGGGTTCTGTTGAGATTTATTCAACTATTTAAGATATACTACATTATTATTTGCTTAATTGTTTCTGTGGTGATAATTTTTAATCCAAATACTATTTTGCATTAAGTCAAAGACCTTTACAAAATCCAAGTATGTCACATCCACTTTCTTCATCTTTATTGCATGAATTTGTAATCCCATCAAAATATGAAATCAGATTTGCTTGGCAAAACCTACTTTCTAGAAATCTTGTTGGCCAATATTTAAGAATATATCAATCTTTTACCTGTCTATTGATTGCATTCTCCACCAAATTTCTTTTTGCTATGAGGTAAGATGACTAAGGTTGAAATCAGATAAGAATAAGGATGTAATAATATATACCTGTAATCCATCAGCAGTTTAACAACACTCAGTGGCGATGCTTTAGGTGTAATAAATGAATGTGTTAACTGTATTTCCATTTACAGTTTATCTGCAATGTGTTTCCTTTTCTGAAAGCAAAGAATTAAGTAAGCACAGCTGTTAGGGTGAGCCAAAGCAAAAATGGAATAGCAACAAAGTATTAAGAACCAGAGTACCAGGAATCCTTAAAAAACAGTAAAACAGAACTGACTGAAGAATACCCATGTGCCCTCTTTCAAGGAAGCTGCTTTATTAGGGACTGAGATCAAAATGAATCCTAAACTATTAAAATTTCTGTATTTCTGATCTTTCCCCAAACTGCTCAGTTAAGGAAAACTCAAACAAAAAAGCAATTTCTGCAAAAAAGTCTGAAAAAAAAAAAGTTTTGCATTTTGCGAAACCAGGAGTGACTTGCTTAAAAGTTTTGTAAATGTTGACATGCAACCTTCAGGTACAGTCTGATCAGACTGATACCAATAGGACTGCACTTGAGCTGCCATCGTATCCATTGTATCTGTGTTTGGCCCATTTTAGTTTTCAGTAAAATACGTATTAGTCTCCTCCAGTAGTTATCATCCTTGGATGTAACGTTGGAATGTTCTCTTCCTACAAGTGGTCTTTCTTATAAAAATGCTTTTTTTCCTTTATGTTTTATAATCTTAATTTGACAAGAAACACCAGATATGATTTGTGATATAGTCATTAAATTACAGTACAGTAATATTTTCAAAAAAATATTCCTCTTAAGTAATTAGTTAAAAAGTATCCTAAGTCAGGGCCATAAAATATAGTTTTGTTTTGGTTTTTTTTGACCAAGAGACTCTTGGGACAGTTTTCTCACAGGCACTATTTATATCTGTGTGTGCACGCAAGTGTCAAAATGGAAACTATGAAACTCTGTGGTGCTAATAACTGACTGGCTAGGTAACAGCTCTGCTGGAAAGGACCTGATAGGCCAAACCAACTCAGCCGTGCATTTTGGCAGCAATGAAGACAAACAACTTCCTGCATTTTATCAATATCAACATCCTTCGTAGATCAAGGGAAGTAATTATTCCTCTTAACTCACCATCCATTAGACCATGTCTGGAATACCATGTCCAGTTTTCGGACCCCCTTTTTTTTTTTCCCTACACAAGCATATCTTTGCATACAAGTTGAATGAGATTCAAATAGTCTTGTATTGACAGGGAGCCAGAAATGCAAGATCTAGTAATCAGGCAAGATTAGTATCTAGTGGTAAAGAAAAGGGGGTATGGTAAACGCACAAATTCAGCAAACCTTGAAGAACATTCGGTTCTGATATTGTGATATATGAGCATGATGGACTGACAAAATGACATGCAAAGTTCTTGGTGATGTGCCAGTGCACCAGAAGGTCACGGACAGGGGACTTTGTTTGCGAATAAAGGCAGAAGAGGGAAGTAATATGAGTGTTTTTTGTTTTGGTCACATATTTTGTGTATTAGTCAGCATAGGGATAGACTGTGCAGACAGACCTTGTGTCTGGTTTTTTTTATGACATGCTTTTAATCTGCTTATTTGATAACAAAAATAGTATTTCACAATATATAAATATAAATTTTCTCAGTAAATGTCCTGCAGGCTGTATGAAGTGGCTAAGGATGGAGATGATATAGTGTATGAAGAACATGCAAAGTTGAGCAACAGATTCCTAAATTTGGGCATTTTGTGTCATCTACTACTAAATTACATTTCTTGTTGAAAATACAGATGATATTGTTTTGTGACTATTAACTCTTTCTGCAATTTTAGCTATTTTTCTCTAGCCACAATGTTTTTTACTATGGAAACAGTTGGACAGTCAAAATAAAATGTTTGTGGTTTTTTTTTTGCTTTTTTTTCACAGAAAATGCGTGTTTCTTTTTCTTTTATTCTAATACTTTATTTTTGTTTCTCATATTTGTAATTTTACCTACTCTGTGTGATCATGTTCAATATCACACTAGATTTCCAAATTATTATTAACTTTAAGTCTACTAGGAAATTTTGTCATATATTTGCAAAATTGTAAAGACAAGTAAGGACAGTGTAACACCTGACTTTTAAACATGTGGTGCATCAAAAGTGTAAGCATATCATTGCTGGAATTACAGTGCGTTTTTTGCACTATCAAATGCTCTCTGTGCAGGGTGAGAACTGTAAAACTGAATTCCCGTCTGCTGGCATGCAGAGGTGGGACATACAGAAAAAAACATTCAGAAAATTTAAGATGCTAGAAAAACACTTCTCGTTAATATAAGTTGTTTATAACTCAGTTGCATTTTGCTGTTTCTGAGACAAGTAGTTATAAAGTCTGACATCAATGTACAGCTGCAGTTAGCTGAATTAATGACATCTCATAAATGAAGGTGCATTTGAGGTACATAAAAATAGTGTTAGAGTTTAGAAGATGAATGACATCAGCAGCATTCTGACCACACTCTTCAAGATAATGAAAAGACAGGTTCACAGTTATTTTGTGAGAGTAGTTAAGGCAGTTTAAATGTAAACATTAATAAGGGATTAATTAAATTCATTATTAATAACAAACTTTAAAAAAAGGAATATTTTGTCTCTAAGAATTTTTTTTTTCCCAAAACACGTTGGGTTTTTTTAATAGTTTGTTTAGGTCATTATTAAGACTTTTTCTTTTCCAGTGTGGGTAACAAGGTAGTTAAACATTTAAGTAGAACATGGATGAATTAACTTGCAGATATTTTGGAGGAAGCATTATATGAAAAGATGTACAAAATCGAAAGCAGTGACCTTACAGGACAAATAAATATAAACTGTAATGCTATTGGGATTGTACTTTAACCACCTTAGAAAAAAATATTAACCTTCCCCCTTACCCCCAAGAAATCTTTCTAGGAATTACATGATAGATATTTTCTCCTTGAATGGCTCTGGAGAATTTTTTTAACATTTCTTGTTTCTTTCTTTAAGCTGCTCTAATTCAATTGCTTTTCCATATGGGGAAGGGAAGGAAGGAAGGTGTTCCTTTCAGGTAAGAAGTAACTTAAATGGTTTGTGTTTTTGTAGAGTTTTAAGTCAGATGATAGCATTATCTCTTCTAGCCTCATCTTTTGGACACAGTAAATCATTAAGTTTTAATTTTTACACAAATACCCAACCAAAGCACTTATCTAGAATGCAGCAAGTGAGGTGGTATGTTAAACAGAGACCAAATTTTAGCCAGTTGGGCGTTTGGGAAATGGATTTAATTAGAGTCAGTGTCCTAGGGCAGAGCTGTTAAGTGTTATGATCACATTCAAAGCATTGAGAATACTCAGAAGGACTATAAACAACTTAACAAGCTAAGACCCACAGAAGGAATAAACAGTATGGTCCCCAATGCTGTGGTGGTCTTTGAGGCTTATATAGTCCATGACCAACATGCATTGGTCTGATAGACCAAATAGAGCAGCCTTCTAGAGCAGAGCACAAGTCCCTCTCAGCCCAGATTCCTGCTTTTTGTATGAAAGCAAGGCTTTTCTCACTGTCTGCAGTCAGAATGTAGCAAAAATGCCAGACCATTAGGATGATGGGTGGAGTACCCTCTACCCCTTTGGCTTCTCAGTGTAGACAAAACTGCAGATTCCAAAGACAAAATAAGAGGTCACATCCATTTTCCCAAGACACCTTCATTCATAAACCATACAATCAGTCTTAAAAATAGTACCTAATTTTATTCTAAGGACTTATAGTGATAGTGTGTACTTCCTACTTTAGTACGTATTTTCTAGAGTATTTCTTGCTTACAGCTAGGAGGATGTGTGCTATTTCATGTTTCAGTTGGTCTAAACTCAACTTCTAAACATCTGGTTTTTGACCAATCTTTGAAGCAAAGCTAGTCAACTCTAGACAGCACCTTCAAAACACAAAAACAATTAGCTGTTTCTCATTTTTACCACTTCTATAATATCTAAATTTTGTAGAGTGGGATAGGAATACTGAAACTGTTGTGAGATTGACTGTGCTGTTCAGATCTCCAGTCCAGTTTTGTTGATTGGAAAAAAAAAGGGTAAATAATAGAATGGTGGGTATTTTGTCTAACTGGACCTCCAAATCCTTCAGGTTAATCTTTGATGACTAATGAAAACTACAGCAAAATAAAATTGCTGACTTCAACAAAATATTCCTTGATGTTTTAAGAGTAAGTGCATATCTGTCAGGATGCATGAAGTGTTTTCCATTTGAGTTACTCTCAAAATACACACAATCTGAAGAAGAAATAATCTTAAATATGGCATATTGGGAGCAGAGCTGTGTTGTTTCATATGAAATAAGCTAACATTGAGAGTGTTTTTTAATATTTAGTAATAATTAATATAAGCTAACATAACAAGTTAATATAGGGAGCTTGTCAGTTCAACAACCTTCAGTACCACAAGTGACTGTTAAGGAAATTGCCATTATTACAGAGCAGATTAATATCTCCACACAGTTTGAGTTGCAACTTTGTCATCTTTGTTTACCTGCCTGGACTCAAAGTATGCAGAGGTATCTAGTGGCTGGAGAAAATGCAACTAATTAATAATGTTAATTGATCAGGAACACTGAAGATGAAAGATAGGAAGACATGAATGAGTCCAGTTTAGGTGAGCAATTTCTGTTTGTGTCACTGCAAACCAAGAGTTGTGAGGTTAAGTGAGTCATTGCAACCATATATCCATGTAAACTTGATTGGCATAGCTGAAATCTTTCATTCAAACAAAATATATACCTGAACATGAACTGAATAAACCAGCTGTGCAGATGGAGGTTCTATGGAAACTACAGTCTGCAAGCTCATGAGTTGAGCTCTGCCAGGTACTGCAACCCTGAGAGACCGGGCTGATGCAGTTTTGTATCTGCTGGTTGAATATCCAGTATTCCAGGGTGCTGTTGCATCCTTTCCAATATAAAAAAATTAATGTTTTTTGAATGCTCAGAAAGCCAGAAAGTCTCACCTGTCCTTTCCATATAGCTATTCCTAGTTGACAAAGAATTATGATAGAGGGTGGGAATTGCCTCATTTTCTCTCCTGCCCCTTCTTCCCTCCCTCAAATACAATAGAAGCCTGATTTAAAGGAAGCTAAGGAGGTGATGGGGAGATATTCTGCTTTCCATAGGTGGTAATAATACTTCCAAATCTCCAGCCTCAGTGGAAGACATGATTTCAGGACAATATTATGCCCCTTTAGACTGACAGTGAATCTCAGGGCTCTGTAATGTGCCAGTCTGCTCAATAGTTAGAGATCAAAAGAGGTTACAACTGAGGTGATGACTTAGCTCTAGGAATGACTGTAGCGCACAGCTTTTATGTAAAGGAGAAGAAAGTTGGCTGGCTGATTCCTCAGCACACTTTAAATAATTTTTGCAAAGATGCCACAGAACAGGGTTTATCTTACCTATTTGAGAAAAACATTGCAAAATCAGTTATTTTCTTATTCAGTTCATCCGCCTTTTGACTTTTCACAGCAGAAGCAGATTTCCTTTTTTTTTAAACATTCTAGAGATGATCAGGCTCTTAGGGCATGAGATAGAAGAACAAAGATACACTAAGATGGATACAGCTGTTGCTTTCTTGTGCCAAGTACTGCCCACTGCCAAATCTTGTCTTCAAACAAAAATTAGTTTTCTGGTCTTTTTGTTTGTTTTTTTTAATTTTAAGCTTAAGGACATACTGTGAGTTTGGGGTTTTATAGAAAGTTCTGCTGTCATATTGGTTCGGGATTTGTATTTCCTGCAAATATGTCTGACTGAAAAAGTACTAAATTATATTAGGTGTAATAGGTATAGGTATTTTGATTTGAACTATTGATGACATTCACCAAGCTTTAGAAGTTATGTTGGAGAAAGAACAAGAATTTTTATGGGAGCCATTTTGATTAATTTTGCATACTGACATTAAATGAAAATCAAAAATAGCAGCAACTTTTGCTAAGTAGGTGAAAATTGGTAAATTCATATCAGTGCCTAATAGCAAGAACTTTACTGAAAATTTAGACTAGAACTTTATAAAGTCAAAGTTACTTTTCACTTATTGATATAGTAAGTATGGTGTCCCTTAGGGCATCATAATTTATTTTACTGTAATGCTACTCATTTTTCCACTATTGCATGCAGTTATTTCTGTCATGTCTTCTGTGTTTCAATCAACAGGGATGTTTTTGTTCTTCCTCTAAGACACTTTCCAGGACCATAAGTGCAACTACAGACAAATGCAGTCTTTCAGAAACCTCATTTAGATGAAAGCATAGTTAGCCTGCCTAAAGTTAAGGCAGTTTGTACTCTTGTTTTGTTGTTCTATGCCATGCTTTTATGTTAACCAAATACAACATAAATATAACCTTTAAATAAGGGGTATTAATGATCCCTTGATATTTTTAGAGTATAAAATTCTCTGCAGAAAACACAATGTATGGGGTTAGTATTTTTACTGTAAAACATCAGAACAAATTTAAGGTATAGGTGCTCCACAGCACTCTTTGTCTCTGAACTAATCTCTCATTTTGAGGTATCCTTTTAAAAATCCATGATTTTGTTGTATTGGCTGCTAACTTTAGACAATTCTAATATATTGTACTGCAGAATTAATATTCCATCTTTATAAAAATGGAAACCTGATATTTCTTAAGCCAGTGGAGGAATTCTTAAGCCAGCAAAGGAATTCATTACTTCTGAACTGCTTCAGTTCAGAAAGAGAAATCCACTGCTGATGCCTATCTTTAAGTAATCACACAGAGTTTGAGCAAGTAGCTATATGGTGCAGTGGACTTCATTCTAATAAAATGTGTGTGTTGAGTGTATTTAATTTTTTTGTCAATATTGTCAAATGCTTACAGCTCTAAGAAACAAAAAGTTGTTTTAAATATGGGTTCACTGAGTGAGCTGGGTGATGCAACTTTTCCTACTGCATAGTAGGAATAGTCTTGATGTTGTTAATTAACCAGTGATTATAGTTGTTTTCAAGTAATAATTAATTACAATTAACATTAACAATTGATGTCATTATTTATCAAACAGCACTTGTAGTGCAGCTTATGCAGTCCTTCAGGTTCTGACTGAAGTTCGTTTGACCTGATATGAGATCCCAGCCAATTTTGTATGTTGGCAGTTCATTCGTTTCCACTTTAAGTGTGAGTATAACTTAGCTATGGAATACAATATTGCCACCTGTATACTATTAGTATACGCTGAGTTTGTGCTGAAAGCATTTTGCAACCTGTTCCAAATCTCCTGTCACAGCCTGTCTCCAGACAGCCTGCTCACTGCTGCTGCTGTCCTTTTCTTCCTGATAGTTGTGCTGCCTGTACACTTTTTGTTTCACTGTTGAGGCTCCTCTCTAAAGTCGTCATCTACACAGAGACTGGCAAGCAGCTCCTTCTTCATTTACTGAGGCATGAACCCCAGTCTCCAATCCCAGTACATTTATGTGAAGGGGGCAGGAGGGGCAAGTCCCTGCTGGATCCAAGTCTCTGATCTTGTTCAATCTTCTAGCACCTAACCATGAAATTCATAGCATGCAAAGAGTAACAAATCCCTTTGTAAACCAAATAGTTTCAATATACATCTTCACATACCGTCAGATTCTGTTGGCTTCAGTATACTGAATATTTGTTTCAGCTTGGTGATTGAGGAAGTGGGACATATTAGGTTTTATGTTCAATATTGTCATTAAATAAAATGAGAATACTTCATGTTGAATTTTCCATTTATCAATGACCTTTAAGAATTCATCTAGGCAAGTCTGGTGTTTCTTTTTTTTCTCCTCCATAATCACAAAGATCTTTATAAAATACAGATCTTTTAACTAATATATCTACTTCCAGGAGAGTAAGCCATAAAACTCCCCCAAAACAAATTTTAAAAAGGTGCCATGGATTTTTCTAAGTTCTTTTTAAACCCAAGACCTGATTACCAGAAGTGCTGAGTAAAAATATTTAGAGATGCAAATGTTTTTTACCTGTATAGATAAATCCTCTGGCAGTACATTTGCCAAAGGTCTTAAAAAATGTACTGTTTTGCTAAATCTTAAACAAATCACAGAGATGTTACAGTTCTTCTAGACTGTTTTCTTGAAGATTCATTGGGTCCATTTGTAGGATCTGAGTGATGGGTGGAGATAAGATGGTCTTACAAAGAGGATTTTAGGCAAAGATTGGGGAGACAAGTTTCATACTTTATTCTGATTAGTGCAGATTGATGTGCCCTAGAAACCTATGTGTCTGATCATCCCAGATCTATCAGGTAGAGAGGCTCATTCTGAGCAAAAGGAATGAAAATGCCACATGCCTGAAAGCACACTGGTAGATTCTGGAGACACAGCAGTTTTTTTCCAAGACTTTTACTACATTCTCTCCTTCATTTCCTTCATTCCCTCCTTCCCTCTCTATTCTTTTTTTCTCTCTCTCTTCTCTTTTAGATGGCCTTTGCAGTAGTTTTAGAGAGTATTCTAACAAACCTACAGCCTTCTGATGTAGAACCCCCTTCAAATAACCACCTCAATCAAATGTTTATAACTGCATTTACTAATTGGACTGACCTGGAAATAAGTGTAAGTAACTTTGTTACCGACAAAGTTAAGATTAGAACATCTGTGAGGAAAGGGATATGAATGGAATGACAGCAGAATGCATTGGATTATTACAATATTTATTAATTTTCTAAGATCCCAAATTGATTATGTCTTCAGTCATAAAGAATATAGTAAAATAGAAGTTTCATACAGATGTATTCTTATAGTTGAATTTTCTAAATTGATTAGATACTTACTAATAAAAAAGAAATTAGACTGCCAAACACAGTAGTTTGAGTAGTTTGGGCTTGTGATTAACATGTCACAGTCAGGGGGGGAGGCGTGTTGCTGTTCCTTATCAACTTGTGCTACAGGACTGTAACTTACATATTCTATAGAAATTGGAGATAACCAAGGACTGGCTTTATTCCAACAGTATTTACCGCACTAGGTGTATTGTCACCAGACGATATCTGCATATGCAAGAGCAATTCTGCCCACCATTGTAATCTATTACAATATAGGAGATGAGGACAATCCTGCCTCTAAACTGGAGTTTCAGTTAGATGCATAAAGTTGAATCTGGCTTCTTGGGCCAAGTGAAGCAATTTCTAATCTAGAATCCAGTTCTCTGCATTGCTGTATCTCTATCTTAGTGACAGTTGCACTATGAGCCTTTCTATAATGCTACTGATTTAGAATCATAGAATCATAGAATCATTAAGGTTGGAAAAGACCTCTAAGATCACCAAGTCCAACCATCAACCCAACACCACCATGCCCACTAAACCATGTCCCTAAGCGCCTCATCTACACGTCTTTTAAATACTTCCAGGGATGGGGACTCAACCACTTCCCTGGGCAGCCTGTTCCAATGTTTAACCACTCTTTCAGTAAAGAAATTTTTCCTCACGTCCAATCTAAACCTCCCCTGGCGCAACTTGAGGCCATT
>NW_008794006.1:1180193-1180995 GCF_000699145.1 Aptenodytes forsteri
CCGGCCCGTCCAGCCAGTTCTTTACCCAGCACAGAGTACACCTGTCTAAGCCATGAGCCACCAACTTTTCTAGGAGAATTTAATTATTTCTGAATTTCATTTAATATGAAATAATTGGCATCCAAGGTACTGTGCATTTGCAAAGTATTTAGTTCCATCTTCTATAACCCCTTTTTCCTCTTCATATGCTCTTCTGTTGAGAACCATACACTTGAGATGGCATGTGCAATTTTAAGAGAACTTTATGAAATTCATTCTTATGCCTAAGGATGGATCTAGCAGCATAGGCTTGGATGGTGAGATGAATGAGAGGAGTTTCATGCCTAGTGATTTGGATTCTGAATACTGACTGTGATCAGAGTGTCTGGATTGATAAAGAGGACACAAGTTACTTTTGGAATATATTTTAAATGCATATATGGGATTTTTCTGATGCTGTTCAGATTGCTTTTCCTGTGCATGCACACTTTCTTGGAAAGACACTGAATGTCCAGGGTATGAGAACATTAGGTTTTGGTTTACTATCTGTTATTTTAGTGCTCATGTAAATATTTGCAACAGTGTCATGGTTTAACTCCAGCCGGCAACTGAGCACCACACAGCTGCTTGCTCACTCTACCCGTTCCAGTGGGATGGGGGAGAGAATCGGAAGAGTAAAAGTGAGAAAACTTGTGGGCTGAGATAAGAACAGTTTAATAATTGAAATAAAATAAAGTAAAATATTAATAATAATAATAAAAGAATATACAAACCAAGTGACGCACAATGCAATCGCTCACCCCCCGCCGACCGATGCCCAGCC
>NW_008794006.1:1181271-1181903 GCF_000699145.1 Aptenodytes forsteri
GTGTTATCAACATTATTCTCATCCTAAATCCAAAACACAGCACTGTACCAGCTACTAGGAAGAAAATTAACTCCATCCCAGCTGAAACCAGGACAAATATTTTGAGAATTTCCTTTTTGAAGTTGCGCCTTGAAAATAATGCATTGCAATAGCTTTTGCTATTAGAAGTATTACATTTTAAAAATACAGTTTTAATAATGTTTCATATGAGTTTCTGTGCTACATGAGCTTACATTCAAGCATGAAAAGAATGCAAGAAAGGATTTGTATCCGTGTCTAGGAACCCACTTGTTACTAGCATCAGATATAAATGAGAGAGATTCTTATAATTACTGGCTGGAGCATTGCAATCCACTTTTGTGCCTGAGAACAATGGTATGAGAAACTTAGTTGGAAACTGACACTTTACTAGTCCTCTACTCTGCTTTTTCTTCCAAGTAAAGTATTGCTTAGCTATGTCGTGGTTTAATCTCAGTCGGCAGCTAAGCCCCACGCAGCCGCTCGCTCACTCCCCCCACCCCCTGGGATGGGGGAGAGAATTGGAAGAGCACAAGTGAGAAAAACTCGTGGGTTGAGAGAAAAACAGTTTAATAATTGAAATAAAATGATAATAATAATAATATGATAATAAT
>NW_008794006.1:1182455-1185305 GCF_000699145.1 Aptenodytes forsteri
ATGACGTCACATGGTATGGCATGTCCCTTTGGCCAGTTTGGCTGTGCCCCCTCCCAGCTTCTTGTGCACCTCCAGCCTTCTCAGTCAGTAGAGCATGGGCAGCTGAAAAGTCCTTGGCTAGTGTAAGCATTACCTAGCAACAACTAAAACATCGGTGTGTTATCAACTTTGTTCTCATCCTAAATCCAAAACACTGTACCAGCTACTAGGAAGGAAATTAACTCTATCCCTGCCGAAACCAGGACAGCTAATACTAGTAAACTGGTTAATTAGTATTAGTTAATGAGATAATATTTTTTGACTGCTGTAACCTCAGGTTGATGACTTCTAACTGCTTTGGATCATACAGTAGGATAGAGATGCCTTTGAAGAATGCAGTGAGACTCTGAGAATGGAGTTCATCTTTGCAGAGTAGACATTCACATCTGAACCTGTTACCTGCTGTTATATTCAGCAGAGGTAAAGTCAATATAATCAGTGGGATCTAGGAAGAAATACTTTGCATCATAAACTAGTTGTCTAAGAGTTGCTGGAGTCACCAAACTTTAAAAACACCTTTCTTCTCCAGTGCCTATGAAAAGAACACGCAGGGACTAGTTTAGCTGCAGATGTCTGCATTGCACATATCTAAAATTAGATTGATGAACTTGAGGCTCACTCTTTTGCCAGAGTTGCTTCATATAAGGCATAAGGATATGACATGATATTTAAGAAGAGTACACTGGGTGACATTGTTCCATGTTGGAAAACTATGTCCTAATAAGTCTACATAGGCATAAGACAATAATTACCGGTGTGACTTTGGCCAGATATTTATTTTTGTTTCCAGTGTGTGTAACAGACCTCAGGAATACAGTTTTAATGACATTCTTGAAATGTGGAAGTGTTTATAGTGCAAATGTCAGATTTTTTTTGAAAATGTCAGACATAAAAAAGTCACATTCCTTTACTATGAGATGAAAAAATTAGTGGATATACAGTACCTTTTGTATAATTTCATATGATTTTGATTTGACTTTAATTCTCAAACAGAAGAACAGATTTTGTGGGTTAGTTTCGGGATAATCAGGCTAGGATTAGGTCTTTTCCACACTTTTCAGATCACCAACCTGGACTAAACTCTCATGTAAAATACCAGTGACAACTTTTCCTGACCAAATCCAACTCCAAAACTAGGTTAGAATTTTAAACTTAGATTAGAATGAGAGGTGAAATTTACCTCAGTTGTGAGTCAAAGACTGCTTTACTAAACCAATCTCTAATATACAGTGCAGACTCTACAGAAGAAAGAGTCTTTTCTTTAAGAAAAGATCTTAAGATGATTTTTTTGGATACTGAGTAGTTTGTGTTGGAGTAAGAGTAAATAATTTTCTTGAAGCTAGGAGCTTCATATTTAGTCTGTACATCATCAAGATCCATTCTTTCAATGAGAAACATCTCATTTTAAAGCCCGTGAAGACCTACTGAGTGGTTTGTAATGAAAGGGACTAAATAATATTGACAAGAACATACATTTCCCTACTTCTTGTGGTATATAGCGGTAAAATACATGAGGACAGATGTGCTTATGTGTATAGTAGGACCTGGTATATAAAAATTTATATACAACATTTTCTTTGAAAAACATTAGAGAAGGCCTTTTCCCTTATTCTTGTATTCCTCTTAGCTCTGTTCTTGCATGTATGTTGAAAAGATGAACAAAATTCAGACCTACTTTCAAACATACATTTATATAACAATTTCTAACACCAGTCCCCTAAGCTTTATGTAGGTTTGCTGGTCAATGAAAGTGAAACTCCTAGTGCTTAGAGAGCTGAGCTTATTAGTTGAATGACACCTTGTTATCCTGCTACTGCTTCCCACAAAACACATGGAATCACTTAAGTGTAACCAGAGCTTCATCATTTCTAAACATACCTTGCAGATCATAAATGGTGGCTCTATCATGAAATACCGTATACCAGTTGCCAGAATGGTGATAAGGAACTGTGTGTAAGTGATGGCAATTTTTTTCCTGCAGAAGCTGAACTGAAACAGGATTATTGAAAGCTGGCTGGAAGAATTACTGCTTTTGGGTAACTGCAGGCACACTAAGATAGAAAAAAGCTCCTGTGTTGACTTGATTGCCACAGTTTCTATTTGGACTACTTAGAAGAAATATTGTCTGCCTTCTGTGGGATGGTGGCATATATAAGATTTTGGTAAATGCATAATGGGCTTTATCCTTACCTCCCGACTTAGCAAAAAATGAACTTACACATGATAGTCTGATTTTCCTTCTTACTGACTGGAGGCAATGCCAAGTTGAGAAGAGTTGTGGGCTAGATCAGCAGATGGGGAAGTCATGATAATTAGTTGTCTTGCTGTGCCCAAACCTGATGCAGCTGGATTTTTAATTATCCTTTCAGATTTATGCAATCTATTTTTCAAAGCCTAAAGTAGAGAAGCAGGTGAACTGTGGGAGTTGTTGTTATCTGTTGTCTGGCTCTTTCCAGAATTTTGCAAGTCTCAGCTTTCCCATTGACTCAAGTTAATATTTAAAGACTATGTCTCTCCCATAAGAATTAGGTTAATGCATTTTATTATTTGACTGTGTTTTTCTGGGTAATCCTTTTCAGTTGCAGTCTTACACACTGCACACATTGTAAAGTGGACAAGTAATTGGTTTAACTGAGTTCATGGCATGTCACATTTTGAAAGCTATTCCCACTTTGAACTTTATTCTTTGTTGTCCTGGTTTCGGCAAGGATAGAGTTAATTTCCTTCCTAGTAGCTGGTACAGTGCTGTGTTTTGGATTTAGGATGAGAACAAAGTTGATAAGGCACCGATGTTTTAGTTGTTGCTAGGTA
>NW_008794006.1:1192826-1202201 GCF_000699145.1 Aptenodytes forsteri
GCGTGGTGCTCAGTTGCCGACTGAGGTTAAACCATGACATTTGTGTTTAAAAGAAAAGTCATGTTAGCAGAGTGCATTGGAGTTTGTACATAACATTTGCACATTTTATAGTGCTACATGCTTCAATCATAAATTTTACAGCAAAAGTTTTGTGTATTGTTTCATGTTAAAAGTGCGAATGTGCTTAACAAAGACAGTTTTAGTTCACTGGAAAAACTGCAACTGCTAGTAAGGCACTGGTAATTTTCTTGCTAAGGTTATGTATTCCTTGCATGATATCTTAAGTACTGACTTGTGGTCACAGGTGAAAAGCAGATTTTGTTTGAAGAGAAACCCTGTATAAAGCAGAAATCCTCAGATTTGCCACAGAATTTCTGATGTTGTGTTACACTATTTTAAAAAAGAAGTTACTATCGCATATCATGTTTGAGGTAGTGGGAAGTGTGAAGTTTCCATGTGATATATAAAATAAACGTTAACATTGTTTGCACCAAATATCATAATTGTACCTTTTGACCTAGGAAGGGGCAGGAGCTTCACTAGATTATGGTTTTCATTTGTGGGCCTTCCTCCACAGGAAGAACTGAGCATGCCAGCAGTAACCTTAATGCCAGCAGGTTTAAGTTCACTATATCAAGGTCCATACCAATACTGGAAAATTCTTAGGAGCCTGCAGTTTTAAACCACTGGATTGAATGATCTTTTAAGGTACTTTTCAGGGCTATGAACACAAGTCCTGGTATTGAGTGATCAAATAGAAGAAAGTGAGAGAACTTCCTGCCTTCTACGAAGAAAGTTAACATTATAATCCTATTGAACAGAAGACACTTATTGAGAAACCAGATCCACCTATGTGTTCCTTTTTTGGATCTAATTAAAGGATTTGCAAATTTTGTCTGACAGTTTTACAAGGTTCACACATGATCATCGAATCATTTATTGTAAGTCTTATTTTTGTCAAGAGGGAGGAGAATGTAGGGTACTGGAATCAAACAGTGATTTTAGAAACAAGTGTTTATTGGATTAATCTGCTTTTGTGAAGCAGTTAAGTGGACTCAGGAAGTGCCTATTGCTGCCAAATCTCAGGCAAATCCATGAGTCACTGAGTAGTCATAAGCCAGAACTAGACAAATAACGAGTTAAGCTAGTTTCCCAGTAACTTAGCGATCATGCTAAAGAGTCGGAAAACTAAAGCCACCTTATATTCGCATATTACTTTCAAGAAGCAGTAGCTTCTCAGTTGTGATTTTCAGCTTCATCTTAAAGTCAATTTTCCCAGCTATAAAAGTGATAAGATAGCACCTTCTGTTAAACAAAACTTATGAAGCTATTGCTGGGGAATTGACTAAAGATTTCTCAAGAATTGTAGGAGGCAGTTGGCTTTATAGGGAACACCTGTGCTAAAGATGGCCCTTAGGCCAAAAAAAGAAAATGAAAAAAAAAAAACCAAAAAAGAAAGTACTGTAATGAGGACAAAGAATTTTCAGGAATTGGAGAAGGAGGAGGAAATCTGGGGAAGATGTGATACTTTAAGGTAGGTATTTTGAAGTTCATGGCAAAATTTTAAGAAGCTGGATAAATGGAATTGCCTAGTAAGACTGTCTGAACATCCTGGGGCTATTTCTGCTCTGCTTTTCTCTTCTTATTTTTGTTATCATCTCTACCATTTTAACAGCATCTGGGGAAAATCGTTGTGGTAAGAGTTTTTCATTCTTTGTCTGAATACTATTTGAGCTGCCAGTGAGAACCTTTTCCTACATCTTATTTTTCCTCATGTAAAAATAGATGGAGTCTGGCTAATCTTTTATGTCACCAGTTCTTATTTGCTTAAGTCCTACAAGCTGGCAGTCACTACCATTACACACATGAATGACCACTGCATGAATGTCTTTTGAATCCTTAAACATGGTTGCAGGGGCATTCGGATAGATTGGAGCACTGGGCAATCATTAATGGCATGAAATTGAACATGAACAAATGCCAGATTCTGCACCTGGGATGGAGTAATGCCGGACACAAGTATAAAATGGAAGAGGAGTGGCTGGAGAGCAGCCCTGCAGAAAGGGGTCTGGGGGTGCTGGTTGACAGAAGGCTCAACATGAGTCAGCAGGGTGCCCTGGCAGCCAAGAGGGCAAACCGCATCCTGGGGTGCATTAGACACAGTATAACCAGCTGGTCAAAAGAGGTGATTATCCCGTTGTATTCAGTGTTGGTGCGGCCTCACCTTGAGTATTGTGTGCAGTTCTGGGCCCCACCATTTAAAAAGGATGTTACGGTACTTGAATGTGTCTTGAGAAGGGCAATAAATCTTATTGATGTGAGCAATACCTGTTCAATTCCCTGTGGACTTTTTTCCCTTGTACTCATTTTTAGAAACGCCTGAGCTGTTTCCCTTGGAAAAACATATTAAAACACAAGAGCCTGAGAACAACAGTAGTCCCTCAGAGCAAAGGTCCATCTGGCCCAATACTCTGTCTCCAAAGTAGCCAACCATAAATGTCTGAAGGGGAGCAGATGAGCAGTGCAAGTCTACTTCTGCCAGGGTCCTGGGGGTGCTCATAGGCCTCAATGGCTGGGACTGGCCTCCTCCGGGACCCACACCCACACCATCTCCTGCCAAGGGCCCAGGGGACGTGTCTCAGCTCAACCTGGGGCCTTCAGTCCCTGCCTGAGTGATGTTGTAGGTGTGCCCATCTCTGCTGCTGTCTCCTGGATGGGCCTGGGACCTGCACTGCAGAGGGCTGCTCTCCTGGATGGACCCCTCAGACCTAGGTCATAGCTTGTCATGCAGAACTATATGCATAATATAGCATAACTCCTCTCCTCTCCTCTCCTCTCCTCTCCTCTCCTCTCCTCTCCTCTCCTCTCCTCTATTTGCCTGAAATGCTAGGGATTTTTCAGCTCCAAAAAACACTTTCAAGAACACAAATCAGAAAGGTTACAAGTCATAACAGGGTTTTGGTGTGTTTTTGTTTTGTTTGTTTTTTATTATCTTATTTTGTTTTATTTTATTTTTCTGAACGTTTCAGAGCCGATGCTCACAAACAATAACACAACGCACACATGTAGCCAGGAACAAGCTGATGCATCCTTCAGTTTAGCTTGAAAAAGCATCCCTTGCAGTCTGGCAAAGGAAAGCCACAGGTCCACAGAAAGCAGCAGAAGGAAAACAGGCCAAGCAGTCCCTGTTTCCTGAAGAGTGAAAATTTGAAGAATAAGGATCAGTACCGATCACACACAAAAGTAGAAGAAGAAGAGGTGTGTGGCACTGTGGGGTATTTTCAAAAGTATGACAATCGACGACACGCACACTTTTTGCCTTCAAAAAGTTGCTCTGCTCTACTTCTTGGTCAGTGATGCATGAAAAGCGCTCTCGTGCCTGCCCTGCACTTGCAATGCATGCAGGGAGAGCTGGAAAATGGCGGCTCCAGATGGTGCAGCAAGCCTGGAGCCCTTCCAAGCACAGGCTGTTTTGCACAAGCAAGAACCCCTCGGGAAACAGAGCCAAAGGAAGAGCAGAGCTCGCTCCTGCTCCAAACTTGCAATGGGCAAGAGAGCCAGAGAGAGCCAGGGCACGAGTGGCGCCTTGGAGGTGCAAGAGCAGCAGGCAAGAACCTAACCGAAAGGTCCCAGAGGAGCCCTGACAAGGGGCTGTGCTCAATGTTACAGAGGAAGAGAAATCCCCAGGGGACTGTTGCCAGCCCACCCTGCGGGAAAACAATGTTTCCTTGCCCCTGGATGCGGGGCATGAGGGCTACCTTCATGGAGCATGAGCAGCAGGCAGCAACCTAGCCAAAATGGATCAGAGGAGGCCTGACAAGTGGTCATGCTCAATGCTGCAGAGGAAGGCAAAAAACCCCCGGGGACCAGTGCCAATCTGCCCCGGGGGAAAATTCCTTCCTGACCCCAGCGCTTCCTCCCTCAGCCCCCACCAAGTAATTCCACCAGCTCCTCAAGGACTTCCTCTCAGATGTCTTTGGGCTGCCCCCGGGCCAGCTCTGGCAGTGGGACACAGGAGGATGCCCCCTTTATCCTGCCCTGGGGCATTGTGACTGCTGCATTGCCGGGTGGTGGCACTGTGACATGGGGGTGAACGGGCCCCCTGCAGATTTACTGCTGAAGAGTTTGGGAGCATCAGTTGCCATAGGATGTTGGGAAGTCAGATAGTATCAGGATGTTCAGGAAGTGATTGGATGCACTGGTGGGCCACAGATCCATTACCACATATTGGAGGGAAGTATGAGCGCAATAGACTAAAGTTAGCGGCCAGGCTTACATTCTCTCCCTAAATAACATCTTTTACAGTCACTGGCCAAGACAGAACAGCAGGGTGAATATCATGTATGTTCTGTCTTGCAAATGTTTCTGTTAGAGACATGATTTAGCCAATGAGGCAGCTGATCTCACCAGTTCTAGGTATCTGATGACTTTTAGTTTAACAGAAGAAGAACAAACAGTACCGGGAAATTGCTGTGTATTTTCTATGGCAATCTTTCTGTTGGTATCCCTTGCACGCTCCTGTTTCCTGGGTCAAGTGAATCCAAAGTAACTTCCAATGTTTTTTTCATAGGAAGGCAGAAAGGTCGTATTTATTATGTGATATGAAAATCAAGAAGAAATATCATAATCTCTAATTACTAACTCAGAGTTTCCAAAAAGCAAAAGATGATATATTAAATGAGGTATCAACATACTCTTTTTAGCTGTCACAGCTGTTGACACAAGAGACATCAGTATTTCTGCAGGTCATCCAATTGCCATGCTAATAAAAGTTATACCAGGAGTGGGGATACAGTGAATAAATACTTAATAATTCTAAGATGACTGTGAGAGATAATTCTGGTGGTAAAGTTTTTTCTTTTCTTATTCTAGCAGTAACAGGACACGTAAGTACCTATATAAGGCATCATTCTACCTGCAGTGCTGTTAAAGCAGCAACTTGTAGAAGAGAAAAGGTTGCCATGAGCGTTGTCTACGTTGAACTTGTTCTGGTGCTAGTTCCAGGATCTTCTTGATTTCAGTAAAGTACAGATAAGCAATTAAAGGTTGACATTTTCCAGAAAGTTGATCAATTCTGCCAGAAAGGATAGGGTCAAAGGACTTAAACTCTTACCCTTAATTAGTTGAGCTGGAAGGGTCAGAATGATCTTCAAATGGATGCTGGCATGCTTTTGGAAGGAAACAGCTCTCCAGAACTGACCATTAGAGCCACAATACATCTGCTTGAAGGTCACAAGCACAATTTGTATGTTGATTTGCTTGGCACAACAAAGCCTATAACAGCTATGTGAATGGTGAAACAACAAAATATGAAACCATTATTGCTCAAAGCTCCATAGTTGTCTTTGGCTTCAGGTAGCAACAGATTGGTTTCTTGCTTTCTTTCCGGGAAAGGAAACATATTAATTATCATAGTAGATTACTTCTCCAGACTTATTGAATTAGCCTGCTTTTCTCAACCTCATTAATGCATGTTATCAAGAAACTAGATCTAGATGTTTTTATTGGTCGTGGTCAGGCAAACTCTTAAAGCTGTACTCTATAAACTATATATGCAGCCTTAAAGGAAATGTATTACTATTTTACTTACCAGCTCATAAATAACCAACTGTTTACCTTTCAGAAAAAATCTGAAGATGATGTTGGAAAAACTCAGTGTTGTCATAATAGACAATTGCCTACTGTTTTGATTAGCATATAGACTGAAATTATTTCTGAAATTATTTCAGAAATTAAGATGTTCTGTATGCCCTTGAGAAAGACAACTAATGCGAAAATACAGATTTGCTTTTAATTATTGCAAATTTTTTATTCTATTTTTTGAAAACTGAAGGACACTTCATATTTTGTCCAATACATTTAGCATTGAATGCATAATTTATTAGGTCAATGTGAACACCTTTATGTAATGAATATTCAAATATTTAGGCCTTTTTCTTCAGGTCTATATTAATCCACCTTCCTTTAATTATTCTGTGGAAATAACTTTGCAGAATACAGTATCATTCTCAGTAAGGTACTTATTTAAAATATTATTCCCAAAATCCATCCACAAAAATATTTTACTTTGGCCTGAATATTTTCTGTTATTACAAACCTGGGTATATATTTACTCATTTGAGTATGTGTTTATATGAAACATACACCACAATATGAAAAGATAGTTGGGAAAATCATATTCAGGCTCTTCACATATGTAAGTAACATTAATAACTCTAAATTATCAACAATCCTTCTTCCAGGCAGATAGCCACCATGCTTGATTTTCATAACTGCTAATGTTAACCTAGGTTTTCTCAAATGCATGTTTTCTAAAATCTAAATTCCCAAGAATCTGGAGAGTAATTTTTGAAAAATTATATTTGTTGTATCTTACAAATCCATTGGCTAGAGAAAATGATTTGTCCATACTTACAAAGTTTGTTCTACAAGAGGTGAGGTAATATATTGTCCTTACACCGATGCGTATGAGTCGATTGGTGGAGGTGTTTAACTGGCTATGTGAGCTGTGTCTTGCTATTATCCTGTAAACAGGCTACCATATCTGCTGCTTCATTTACAATTCTACAGATTGAAGATTTGGCCCATAAGGGATGCCTGCAGCACTCACAATCCTCATTGAATTAAAAATAAATGGGAGATTAGGAAATGTAGGAAGCAAGATTATGTCCCTGGTTCTGTGGATTCTCCAAGTGCAGCGGAAGAAGACAGCAACAACATAACCAAACTTTGCACTCTCAAGAGTTTCTGTATTACCTTTGCAAAGAGGTACAGAACTGTCATTGGAGTAGGTGCAGACTGAAAGAAGATGAAGTGATCCACCACATATGTAGGGATGAGGCAGGGGATCCTAGACAGTTATCAAGAACATGTCTTTTTCACTACATATTTTGACAACTGTCTTATTATTTGTATTTCTATATGTGCTCCTTATCCTTCCTTATATGATAAGGAAATGTAGAAAATTCTCCCTCTTGTTTTCAGAAGCTCTGTAGACACATTGACAGTATGTTAGACAACACCCCCAAGTAACCAAGAGCTATGTGGGGATATTGAGATACACAATGAAATATGAATATATTATTTTAAATTACTCAACTAAAGCTGAAACACTATGTTTTGACAATATTGTTTTAATATTTCCAAATCAAATTTAAATGTACATAGTTCAAAGAAATTTTGCATTTTCATTCTGATTAAAGAATTTCAAAGTGAACTATTTTTCTATGAAGTGTCAGCTTCTTTTCTACCTTATACCTTAACTGATATGCTAATTTTAGTAGATTATTCATCAATTGGTTTTCAAAGATAATTTTGATAGATAACAAAGAACTTTAGGAAGAAAAGTGAAAGTTGTCTGAAAACTTCTATTGAAATTGCCTTTTCCCAGGAATTTTGTTGATTTTCAAAATACTTTTTCTGTCTGAAATTTTAAAACTGTTCAGTATCTCAACAAAGACCTGTTTAAATATTTTTTCACAAACATTATTGTAGCAGATCAGAATGTTTCATTTATGAAGATACTCGCATCTTACTCTGCACTATTCTTGCCATAGTTGAAAACTGAAGAAAACATCTGATTCTGAAACAACTATAGTAGAAGTCAGTGACAACATTTTCTTTAATGTTAATTCAAGCAACCTCTTGAATTAAAAAAAAAAAATCATATATTTTCTTCTGTAATGCACATCTTGAAGTTTGGAGTGCTGTTTTTACAGAAAGAACAGAAAATGTTGAAAGGCCTCATGGGTAAGTTCTCAAATGGAAACTAAACAATATTATCTCACTATATGAAGCATAAATTAAGAACATTCACCTGTATTGTAGTTATTTTGATGGTGTATGTGAAATAGTCAAACTCGTACCCAAATTTCATAACTGTGCATTTCTATATCTGACATTTTAAAAGGGTAATTGTTAAATTTGTTTCAGGGAATGGAATGTCTTTATTAATGCTATGAGGACAATCCAAACTCTTCCAGACAAAATGTGAATGTATTTGCTGCTTTAATGGAAGAACACAGAGGACGAGCCCAATAAAACCCATATGCTTGTCTTCACAGAGAACATTGTGTCAAAAATGTTTTAAACACAAAAAGGATGGCTATTTTAATTAAAGTATTTGTGTTTTCTCTCTCTCTTTTTTTTCTCTTTTCTATTTACACTGTCCTTACATTTTTTAACTCTCTAGCCCAAGAAGGCCAACAGCATCCAGGCTTGTATCAGAAATAGTGTGGCCAGCAGGACTAGGGAAGTGATCATCCCCTTGTACTCGGCACTGGTGAGGCTGCACTTCAAATACTGTGTTCAGTTTTGGGCCCCTCACTACAAGAAAGACATCGAGGTATGTTGTGGTTTAACCCCAGTCAGCAACTAAGCACCACACAGCTGCTCGCTCACTGCTTACTAAATCCAAAACACAGCACCATACTAGCTACTAGGAAGAAAATTAACTCTACCCCAGTTGAAACCAGGACAACATGCTTGAGTGTGTGCAAAGAAGGGCAATGAAGCTGGTGAAGGGTGTAGAGAACAAGTCCTATGAGGAGTGGCTGAGAGAACCGGGGCTGTTTAGCCTGGAGAAAAGGAGGCTGAGGGGAGACCTTATCGCTCTCTACAACTACCTGAAAGGAGGTTGTAGCAAGGTGGGTGTTGGTCTCTTTTTCCAAGTAACAAGTAATAGGATGAGAGGAAACAGCCTCAAGTTGCACCAGGGGAGGTTTAGATTGGATATTAGGAAAAATTTCTTCACCGAACGGGTTATCCAGCATTGGAACAGGCTGCCCAGGGAAGTGCTGAGTCACCATCCCTGGAGATATTTAAAACACATGTAGATGTGGCACTTAGGGACATGGTTTAGTGGTGGACTTGGTAGTGTTGGGTTTGCGGTTGGACTGAATGATCTTAAAGGCCTTTTCTAACCTAAATGATCCTATCATTCTATGATTCAAAGTAAAATGAAACACAGTGGAGACAGAACTCTTTTAAGCAAACTCCTTCAGGAAAAAATGTAAGAAAAGAATTAGAGAGATCTTCTCTATTCAAGGTATCTTCTCCAATGTTTTTAGGTATAGAAGTCAGGTGATTTCATTTGTAAAACTGAAATAAAATAGAGCCTAGGATGCTCATTATCTAGCTATATATCCCATGTTTCCTAGGCTATTTCCAAAATATCTTGAATAGCTGCAGTGACTTCAGGATTTATTTTTATTTGTATTTTTTTCAAGACAAAGAATAATTCATAACGTTCCATGCACAGCACAGTTGGGCTTCCAGTCTTATGTTGGATACAGGGTAAATCATTCTTTGAGATCAATAGGTATTCCTTATGAGAACAGAACACAGTTAAGGCTATATATTGGTGATATGCTATCT
>NW_008794007.1:0-445 GCF_000699145.1 Aptenodytes forsteri
GGTACCCCAGAGCCCCCACGGACACCCCCAAAGCCCCCTGGGACCCCAGAGAGTCCTCTGGGCACCCTACGGCTGCCCCATGGCCCTTACACAGACCCCATAGCCCTTACACAGACCCTATAGACCTTACGTAGACCCTACAGCTGCCCCATACCCATAGCCCTTACGCAGACCCTATAGCTGCCCCATGACCCTTACAGACTCTATAGACCTTACACAGACTCTATAGCTGCCCCATAGCCCTTACACAGACCCCATAGCCCTTACACAGACCCTATAGCTACCCCATGATGCTTACGCAGACCCTATAGACCTTACACAGGCCCTATAGCTGCCCCATAGCCCTTACAGACCCCATAGCCCTTACACAGACCCTATAGCTGCCCCATAGACTTTACAGACCCTATAGATCTTACAGACCCTACAGCTGCCCCATGGCCCTTAC
>NW_008794008.1:0-40455 GCF_000699145.1 Aptenodytes forsteri
ATTTTCCTGTTACTGATACTTAAGTATTTTCTTTTTGTAAGTATTAAACTCTGCAGCGGGGACAGTCTTGGTTTTACTGTCTGAATCACTGAATGTGTTACCAGTTGTCTTACTAGACAGCAGCAAATTATATTCCTGATACTAGAATGTAAGAACATATCCATTTTAATATTTTAATCAACAGATACTGTAGTCTCAAGACTGTACCCTGTAACAATTCATACAGCTTGCACTGAAACCCTCAGAAAAGATTGTAAATCAGCAGAAGCTAGACTGTGCAGACTTAGCAATGATGAAATGTAGTTCATGAGAAAGTTTTAAAATGCATTCTTTTTTAAGCTAGTTAAACACACATGTTAAAATGGAACTAATTTATATATTTTAGGAGGCCTTTTAGTATATGGGATTGAGAACTTCCTGAAATACATGATTTTGTGAGAAGACAGCATAGTAGGGAAGAACCTTCTTTAGCAAAGATGGCTTATACCAAACTTACCAGTTCCCCCCTCCCCTAACCTCATGCCTTCCAGTTGCAGCTGACTGACAAATTTCCAGCGCTGTGATTCATCAAGTCCCATTGTGGGTGAAATGCTCCCATTAGGATCCCAAGTTTCTACTAGGAGAGGTGTCTGGGCTGCTGGGTCTCTTTTGCTTAGAGAGTACCAAATCAAGAAGCTCTGATTCAAAAGCAGACATTTTATGCAGAGAAATGCTTTGCCTCTTGTTGAAGGATGGAAAAATAAAGGTCAAAACCTCAAAAGTTCTCATGAAAAAAACCTGATATCAGGTTTGGCCAGTCTTGTTAAGCTTGTATAGTTTCTGGAATTATGATCTTGCTTATAATTAAACAAAATTCAAAATCTTACATTTCACATTCACATAGAGATGTAGAGAGACTAAATCTTTAAACTCTAATGTACTTCTAATCTGTGTTGCACCATTGTGAATATGTCAGACTTGCAATTAAAGAAAAGCACTAGTTTATTGATCAAGCAGAAGTCCTTGGCTGCTTTTTGATTTCACAAACTAAGTGAATTACTCAACTATTTCAACATTTTTTTCTTTTAAATAAAATAACCTTTTGTTCTATTGGTGAAAAAAAAGCAGGAATTTTCCTTACTCCTAGAAGGATACAAGTTAGTGACTTGTCTTCATACCTGTCAAATCTATACTTTTCAGGAGTCAGCATTTGCCCGAAAGCTGTCTCAGTTGTTTCTCTGCTGACAAAAGACCATGCCCTCACAGTTATATTAGCTGATTAGTGAAATATCTTGTTTTACTGAGGCAAAAGTTCCTTCATCCCACCTGTCATTTCACTAAGTCTGCAACTGTTGTCAGCCAGGCTGTTTTCACTTGTATAATGCCTGCTGAATCTGCATTCAAACTGAACGGCACAGTCCTGCGAGCTAATATTGATCTACGAACTATCCCAAGTCAATTCTCTGTGGTCAAGAAAAAATTGGGATTAGATAGGCTCCAGTTCCATTTGCAAAGACTATAGGAACAAGACAGCTGCTCTGGCATAGAAACTATCAGTTCCCTGGCCCAACTACAAGCACCTCCAGAGTTCTTGATGATGAAGGAGGAACAATACCACCTTAACTACTTTTCACACTGGCCCGAATGCGCCTGACTGTACTTTCAAAGAACTATGTGGCAGTATGTGGACAGTGGACTGTAAATGACATAATTTACACATATATGATGTTCAATACTGATTGCTTCCATCTGCTGAAAAATGCTGTAGCAGGGAGCAGGAGACAATATTGGGAATGTACACTCAGCATGGTATCCTGGACTGCCTTCCCATCACTCACAGACCATAATTATTTGTTGGTTATGTCCCATGGCACTCTGGTATGCGTATGTCCTTTCCTCATGTGAAAAAACATTAAGAGAAAAACTCTGAAAAACTTTGTAAAGATTTTGCTGCTAGAGCCTGTTCATTAAGTTTCCACACCTTGGGGCTGGTTGGATACAGAGAATGACATAAATAACTGTGCTGGCTTTGGCTGGGATAGAGTTAATTTTCTTCATAGAAGCTAGTATGAGGCTATGTTTTGGATTTGTGCTGGAAACAGTGTTGATAATACAGGGATGTTTTCATTACTGCTGAGCAGTGCTTACACAGAGTCAAGGCCTTTTCTGCTTCTTAGCTGGGACAGCTGACCCCAACTGACCAAAGGGATATCCCACACCATATGACATCATGCTCAGCATATAATGCTGGGGGAAGAAGAAGGAAGGGGGGGGACATTTGGAGTGATGGGGTTTGTCTTCCCAAGTAAGCATTACGCGTGATGGAGCCCTGCTTTCCTGGAGATGCCCATGGGAAGTAGTGAATGAATTCCTTGTTTTGCTTTGCTTGCGTGCATGGCATTTGCTTTACCTATTAAACTGTCTTTATCTCAACCCACGAGTTTTCTCACTTTTACCTTTCCAATTCTCTCCCCCATCCTACCACGGGGGGGAGTGAGCGAGTGGCTGTGTAGTGCTTAGTTGCCAGCTAGGGTTAAACCACAATAACCCATCTTTTTATAACATAGAACTACTCAGAGCTGCCATAGAGTGATTTTTTTAAGGGCAAAGAAAAAGAACCAGAATGAATTCTTCAAATTACTATATAAGGAAATGCTTTTATGGCATTTTTGCATTTATAGCATTCCTGCACTAAGGCAGGATTTTTAATTCTGATTCAAACAAAGTAATGTTTATCACACAGCCAATCTTTGGAATATAAGGAACTCTGTCTTCCCTGGAGCAGTATATTTGTTCACATGCTCCATATTGAGTGTAAAAGCTCATAGTGAAACAAGCTCAGGTGGGATCAGGATAAAAAGCATGAATAAGATGCTGCTCAGTCAGCTCATTTTGACAAAAAAAAGACTAGGGAGTGTTCATACAAACAGTTCTGTAAACAGATTTTAGAGGCTGTAACTCAGAACAGGAGATAGCTGGCTCCTAGGAGGCAACTACTGCTTGGGAGTAGTAACCTACTTGCTTGTCTCAGCAGCTGATTTACACAAAATGCATGGATTTATACACCTAGAGAAAGACTATCATCTCCAAGACAAGCAGTGCACTCCAACAAAGTTTGCATGTATTCTAAATATTCCTGCCAGGAAATCAAGATGTGCATTCACATGTGATAAACACTTACATAGACTGGGAAAGGTCAATCTGTTGTAGCAGTGGATAACTTCTCAGTGCCTACTGAAGTTTACGTTCTCTTTGTGTTCCAGAAACTTGACAATATCAGTGTCAGGAAGGTCAGACATACCCAATTGTATAGAATTTGTGTGAACAGACTAGTCTAGAAGCCAAAGGTATGTCATATTTTTAGTCCTGCAACAACTTGAAAGACACAGTGTTCACTGAAAATATGTCATTGACAGTGCAATATTCATCCGGAGTGGCATGCTGCACTGCACCTAGCACTGATTGAGTTGTAGTGGAGCAGGGTCACAGCAAATCATTTTGGCATTTTGGGCAGCTTGCCATGTCTTGCCTAGGAGCACTTTTGCATTCCATAGGCCTGTTTTGAGAAGGTACCCAGTTTAAGGCGAGGCCGGCACAACCTTTCTACCTCCTCTCTCTCTCCAGCTCAGAGAAGCAGATCTTCAGCACTGTGCCTGAAACAGTAGGAGTGACCCATGTTTGCTGGGGATGTGGAAGATAACTATACGAGAGTGGGGAAGCAACTTGCAAATCAGGATCACCTGCAAAGGAAGGCAGTGGCTTTCAAATACTACTCACTAGTGGGCCAAAAGACAGGCATGACATGGCAGCAGAACTGTAGGATCTCAAACCCACTTTCTTAGAACTCTCTGCTTAGTCTGTCCTGTAGCTGCAGGTATTACCTCCCATACATGAGAACGACCTCAAGACAGAAAAGCGTGTGACTGGTTATTTTACCACCCTGGCGATTACTAATTAATTTGGCATATAAGTAGCTCAAACATTGGGGCTGGCATAATAGAGACATGTGACTCTATCTAAGACTAGTATGACAACCCAAGCTGTATCTTTTGTCTATATTGATTGTTACAAATGGTTTTACATAGCTGGCATTCTCTAAATGAAAGAAGGCTATTGATTGTACAGATGTTTGGGATTTTTTACTCTATACTCCAAGGTTCATAAACAGATAAAAATGTTTCTCCATGGTATGTCAGTGTTTGGTCTGCGTATGCAAAGTTCATCTATGGTAATGAGATATATAGAAAAGACCAAGACATAATACAGTGGCACATCTAAAAGACTGAAAGACAGACAGAGATTACAGAGGAAAAAACACATGTTCCTTTTGATTGCTGCTTGATGTGTTTTGCAGAAGCTCAGGAGAGCAAGTAAGAGAGAATCTTGCACAAGGGAGTAAGGGAAAAACAATCTTGGTAAGTCATAAAGGAGGACTCAGTGGAATGATACAAATTCAAAAAATGAGGGATGTATTGTACTCATACACTGATACTAATCAGCTTTTCATCAGTATACATTTCTTTCATAGAGGACTTGTCTTAGGAATGCTACATGTCTTCTTGGCTCAGTGTACTGGTATCACAGTTTAATCAGATTTGATATGTGTTATCACATTTAGTGTTATTTTTACTGCACATTCATGCATAGTTTGTAATACAGTTCTTGTAACAAGGTTGAGGTTTCCATGTTATTTCGGAGTCTTTGAATATGTTATGATGATGATGATATAAAAGTGGGATCCATGACCCAAGTGAGAAGTAAAAGTCAACTCTTTTTTATTCAACACATAGCAATACCAAAAGATTAATACAATTCTTATGAAAATCTTGGCCTAGGCTTTCATAACACTATGTACATTCAAAAGCCTACCTTGCTATGTATTTCAAGAAAGTTGTTTGCCTTTGCAACATCATTCATTATCCTTTCCCTCTCCCCACCCTTTCTTTTTCACGGCATTAGAGCTGTGAGGCAAAAAGCATTGCTACTCCCCAGGTGTGATATGAAGCATCACAGTAAAAACTGGTTGCCCTGCCAACCTGGAGAAATGAATGACCACTGACAAGCTGGCTCTTCCCGTGAATATCGTAAAGCCACATAATGACAGTGTATTAGTGAAAAGCTGAGAGTTATGTGTGCTTTTTCATTCTCTCCAAGATATCACTTACTGAGTCTCTCTTCTCTCTACGTCTCTCTTTAAAACAGTCATCTGGATATCACCCTTTTTCAGGGAATTAAGAGTCAACTAGGCAGAAGTGAAGAGACCAAGCACCATGATCGGGGACGCAGAGTGGGACACTGTTTCTGTTTGTATCTACTTACAGAAATAGGGAAGTGGTAACAGGTGGTGTGCAGGACAGCTGAATAGCAGTCAGGGTGCAGGCAAGGTGGTGGGAAAGGCACTTAATCCCTGAAACAAAGAAAGGCTAGAAAAATGTGTTAGTGCCATTAAGTTATTTAAACCTCCTTACATACCTACGCTGAAGTTATATTCCACTGTATCAATTTCTATTTACTGGATTTGGCCCCATGCACAGGTTCTATCCTCTGCTTCTGGTTCATGTTGATTCTTCAGCGGTTTTCAGGGTCTTCTAGTTCTCCATGTCTCTATCAGGGTTTACGAGGTCCAGTGTGTCTGACATTCTCGTATTTGTGTTACTGAGACTGCCATAGCCTAGTTAGCAAGATACCGTCAAACTTTTCATAGAAATAGTAACCATGGTAATTCTCATCCAAAAACTACTTATGAGGTATTCAGTAAAACCAGAATTCATCCCATGTATTCCTTCATCTGCATAATGGTGGTTGTTTATATAACTGCAGATCAGTTAAAGTAACGCAGATCATTCTGGTGGAAAAAAGTCTCCACTCCAAGCTTCTCAGTATATGACCCCAGCCAACATCATATACGGCAGATGAAGCATCAAGAGCCCTGGTTTGTGAACTCCTTATGAATTAGGCATGAGCATGTAAAAGTCTTCAGATCAATGTTTAAATGGCACAATAACCATCCCTCTACCATGACTCCAGGACAGAAGAGGCAACATGGATGAACAGAAAGCCTAGAAGCAGCAAAACATGGTAGAAAAACAGTGGCAGGTTTTGACAGTCTTGCAACATGACATGTTTCACAAAGTAGAATCATCCATACTGGTTTAGGTGCAAGTAAACTTGCAATATCATTTAAGTAAAATGCCAATCATAAAAGCACAATTTAATGCCAGATAATTTACAATAAAGCATTCCATCTGGATGTAAGACATTGTAAGAGGAACCAACTCAAGGTAACCCACAACTGATTTCAAATGTAGACAAACCCTAATGACCTCAGAACTAAGCATGCTCTGAGATATATTTGTCCTTAACCTTTAGTAGCCCTATAATTGTTTTATTAGTTTTAAAATATCAAGTAATTCTGAGCAAACCAACAGACTCAAAAGGAAAATATTCAGAAAGGATTTCATGTTCACACTTGTAACATACATAATTACGTGTCGGTTATGTGTTAAGTACCTATATATGAACATATATTTGGTTTTTACTGCTTTTTTATATAGTGTATATGAATGGTGTTAATTTATCAGCCAATAAGCAGCTACTGCCATCTATTGGAGAAATTATTAAAATACAGAAATTACATTATACGGCCAGCAAGGGATCTGGAGTGCAATATCCTTTCTGGAAATAAATGCTCAGTATTTTATCACATATAAAAACTGTTACAAGAATATTATCAGGGGCTGTCAGCTTAGATATAGATAGATTACAAGTAAGGAAGTATAAATGAAACAAATTTTATTCAGCTCAATTTCAGAACTGTTGTTAAATCTTGCTTTTAAGATACGAAGTAATGGTAATCAATTTCATGCCCATACTCTGCACCACACAGCTGTGCTGACTGCTACTGTGCTATCATCTCTACACTTCCACTTGACCTGTGACAGCTCTTTACAACAACAGCACCTGTTGCAGATGTCTTTTAACATAACACAGTTCTGTTCTGTGTCATATACTATTCTCATTGAAACTTGTTCCCAGGGGCAACAATAACGAACAAGAAGTTTACAGCAGCCAGACTCAGAAATTGTTCTTTCTGCCAATGCAGACTATAGCATCAGCAGAGGCTGAGGGTATGGACTAGTGACCTCAAGGTGCTGAGGTACCAGATCATAGCCAGTGACCACTCATCAGCTAAACTGTGGTAACTGAATATGTGTGTGCTCTTAGCCTCCCTTAAAATACATTGTGAAATAAAATGTTATCTCAAATCCTACTCTAAGACTTGTTGAAAGCCAGGAAAATAAGATTAATCTCTCTTAATTTCAGAGATAATGTGAATACTCTATTAACCTACAAGATCCCCTTATAAACCATGGAGAGAAAGTCATTAAAAAGGTTATTCCTACAACTTGTCTTAGATATCTGTCTTACAAGATGAATTATCATGTGGAGAGGTCTGTTTTCACAGACTACAAAGAGAGTTCAGATTTGAAGATCCAATTTTGAGATGCCTCAGTATAAGATAAGGTAAAGTGATGCACACTGCTCCCCAAAAATTGAGCTTCTGCTCCCTTTTGTCTATAACCCCCTCATCTTCCTGTCTCCAGCATGTCCCATGTCTTCTGCTGTCTGTGGTGGATTTTGGACCTTTCCATGACTGTCTTTGAGTAAAGTAACAGAAACCTGGCTTAGTAAGAAAGATGTCAGTTTTCTGCCTTACTAGTGAGTTAAAACAGCTCACAGGAGAGTCTGAAAAGCACCAGACCTGCACAAGAAAGGGACAGTAGCATGTGACCTGGAAAAAGGGAGGACAGAATAAAGCAGGGCAAGAGAAAAAAACCTGTAAGACATACTACCTTCAGGAGCAAGAAAGCATCTGATCAGCTCCACCAACTGTAAAACTTGAGATTCACAATCTGTTTTCACATAAACCCTTTGAAAAAATCAGTCTAGAAGAGAAATGTCATTTTTTACTTACAGTTCAATTGGGTTTTTTAATTAAGAAATGTAGGCAATTACTGTGATAAAAGATTAAAGGTTGTATGTTACACTTAATAGACACCTGTATACAAAGAATAATACATCCAGAAAGTATTTGGACAGAGAAAACTGCAAATAAGGTTGGTAGTTCTCTTTCCAAAAGTAACACTGAGTTGCTCACTTGTCAAGAGTACATCTGGACCTGGGGTGATCACTGAGGGCAAGCTCCACAGAGGAAATTTTTGACACCTACTCTAGGGCTTGAGTACAAGTTTGGTACTGAAGTTCAAGATAGTGACCTAATGAGCCCAACATCCAGTGGTCAAAAAAAATCAATGATATATCTTAAATATGTTAGTACCTATCTAAATATGTTAGCATCTATCTATCTCTTGCACTAAAAAATTCCTTACATGGCTAAACATCAGTTTATACAGTCTAAACACCTGTATAAATTGTCTTAGTTTTTTAAATTCTATTTATTTTCAAGTTTTGTTTTAAGTTGGTACTGTACAAACACGTAACGCTTCTAAGTTGAATATTATTTTACTTCAAAAGTTGAATCCAAATGTATCAATGAAAGGACAAAAGGAAATTAGAAAACACTAGAGACACACTGTTCTTAACATTATGCTCTGTAAGTCAATGAGGCTATCATCAGAAATTGGAAAAATACACTCAGAATATAAACTTATACACTGAAATGTTGCAGTATCTCAAGTGTATAGTATCCCAAGGAAATCAAGTACTCAATTTACTAGCTGCATGACACTCATAGATTGGTTTCTTTTTGGCTGTGAGCAGAAAGTTTTCAGCTGTCAACCTTACACATAAGAATCCTTTTTTTTTTTTTTTTTCCCAGAACACACTTTCCATTTTCTGATCAGGTTTAACCAGGACCTTGGTTTTGTTTGAGAAAAAAAACAACTAAGTGTCCTGCCGTGGCACTGACTGAATACCAACTGAAAGAAAAGAGCACTATCTGCTGAGTAACCATCAGTCCTTGCTATAACATTTAAGGATATTTGGAGATTTGCTCACAAAGGTCCAATCCTGCCTGATCTTTATTCATTATCCTAATAAACACCAGAAACACCATAAGGTAAAATACAATGGTATGAAATTGGTTCATGTAATTTCATTTGCAAAACAGAAGACACTGCACACAGCATGCCTCTTAGTGTTCAGATTACAGATTTAATGCTAGTTTATTTATACTTGTTATGAGTGCCAATTCAAGTGACATTACAGTAAAAAGCAGACCAGTTACTATTTTTCCCCCTTCTGTTTAGTAAGTATGAAAAAGGTGGAGTGTAGTTTCTTATGTTTTCAAGCAAGGTTGAAAATTAGCACATTCTTTCACAAGCAATCATTTTAGGGCAGAACTATTATGTGATAAATATTAACAGGTAACTTCAAGAAAAGCTAATTGCTATACAAAAGTTAATAATTTAATAGCTCAGAGAGTTGAGTTATGCAATATTACATGAACAAGTTTTAAAACATATTCTATTTCTTGTATATACATATATACACAGCAGTATACCACGCCTATGCTTAACTACTTTGCTTATCAGCACTTTCTATAAAGAATAAATAGTACATAAAAAAATCAAATTGAGGTATTCGAAAGTCAGTTTCTATACTGACTTTCCCACACTGTATCAAAATACTACAATTCAGCTTTGGTTCTGAAAGTATACTAGAGAAGATGCTCTAAAAAAATAAGTTGAATTTTATTTTTTATTTAATTTAATCATTAATTCAGTGAACATCATCTTCACTTCTCTCAGCAAAAAGATCAGACTAAAGCCTTCTTTCTTTACATGTGACATGAAGGACTGACATTTCTAAATTTCTCCCTCCAGTGCTCTCTTCTGTGTATTTTGTGAGGAGAACAATCATATACTGTAACTTAGCATGTATTTTACCCACATGCTTCACTGAAAACATTAATACATATGGAGGACTTTGTCTCCATATGAAGCAATCTGATATGCATTAAAATTATTCTATACAACTGGTTGTAATCTGCACACTGAAGAGCACACTATTTTTTTGCACTAAGTATTCCACATAATAGAGGGGATATAGAATGCTGCCTGTTCCTTGCAGAAGTCGCATAAGGACACTCACAGCAAAATTTTAGCATGCACAGGGAATCTGTTCCAAAAGAAAAACAACAAAATGTCCCTTGACAAGATTCATAGCTGTCAGTATCCAGAGTCCCTTACCAGTATTTCACAGCTTCACCTTCACAGAATACCTTGCAGCCACCCACTGCTTCAGGGACTTCCTTTTAGAGAAAACTGAACAGATCCTGGAGAAGGAAACACCAAGGTGCTTTAGTGGATTGTGAACAACGAGGTCTGAAATTCTAAATTGATTCTTTGTCATACTGACAGAGACAGCTAAAGACAGGCATTAAGCAGCTTTTTCCTTTCTGTAACGTTTTGAAAATGAAAGAAAAATTAGTCATGTTTTTTTGGAGTTACAAACTCTCACCTGCATTATAGCCACTTTGCTCTGTTATATTAATAAGGGCAGCCTTAGAAGCTAAAATTACCATGATACTGCTGGATTGTCCAGTGGTGTACAAGTTCTTGATAGAACAGGATTTGTGGGTGCAGCATCAAGTATGGTTTGGGAATCTCTTGTTCTAGTAATGATTGTAGTAACTCATATAATAATTTGGACTGCAATAGATATATGTTGCTTAAACATACATCAAGGCCCATATCACACGGGCTTAAATACAACAGTCTCCTTAGTTTTGGACAGTTGTCACGGCTAACAATTGTCTCAGCCTAGCTTGAACAGTGAAGTTTGGAGCACTCTATCTCACTGTAAAGTACCAAGAATAAACTACTTTCTTTTCCCCCGGCACTGGGCTAAAAATGCATTAATATAAATAGACATGACTTACAGATTACAGCACTGTACCTTCTCTGAATGTAGACAGTGTTATCATGGGGGCAACTATTCCCACCATACTTAAATGATTCAGAAACCTGAAGATTATCTTTTTCTCTGAGTTGAGAAATGTATCATGTGCCTGACGGAAATAGTTTCTAATCTCAGTTTCAGCTAAAAAATTCTCAGTATCATTGAACTAGAGGCTAAAAATGTATTGCAGCCAAAAGCAAAAGTATTACACTTGATTTGTATGTGTTATATTAGTTTTAAAAAAAAGTCTTAAACAAAATACGTATTTCTCCCTTAGTGCACATATATTTTAGACTCTCACACGGCTTAAGTGTTCTTAGATTTCATAACAACATACATGTAAAGAAGCATCTCAGAGTCAATTAAAACAGCCTTTTAAAAACTTTTAATTACTAATTGAAAAAGAAACATACCCAAATCACAAAAATAATTATGTCATACCCTGCTGCCTGCTGAGGATGCATTCCTGAAAAGTACAATGGTTAGCAGTTTGTAATTTTTCCCACTAGAATGAATGTAAGGGGACGTGTGTATTTCTTAATTTTCTATACAATGTAAATACACAGGGACAGTACATATGACATGGAGGATGGACCACCATGAGCATCAACTGGAGAAGATGCTGAATTTCAGCAGCTGGCTTTTTGGAACAGGTTGGTATTCCAAAAGAACTCACCTGCTTCATCTACAAAACTGAACACTTGTAAAACATTTAGTTCTTGCTGATGAATTAAAGTCAATCAAATCAATAAAAGGTCAAGGATAGAAAAACATGGTAATGATGACAGTCATTGGAGCATGGTATTAAACGATTGATGATGGAACTCCAAAATGATAACTAGAAAAACTATAGATAGCAAAGTGTTATATTTGTATTTCATTATACTGTGCCAATAATTCAAATAATTTTTATCTAGATAGCTGTTGAACACAAGAAAAGTTCTAATTGCTTACCTTCCTGTAAAATTATAATAAAAAATAATGTATTTTCATTGGTTCTTAGAGAAAAACTCTGATATTAAAGAGAAATCTGTTTGCCACAGAACAAAAATGGATTAATCCAAATGAGATACGGTAAACAATCTAGTGATTCCAATTCTCACGAAACTGAGATTTTAACAGTGATCAGAACAAATTCATCAGTATCTTGGAGAGTCACATATTGAATTTAGAAAAATAAAAAAAACGGAAAAATGAAAAAATATTTTATTTCAACAGCAAGTTTAGGATCAATTTTCAATTCAGTTTCAAAGATTTTCTGATGCTGTAATTTCATTTTCTCGTTAGTCTGTAATGAAGTGCAACATCCTTAACATTAAAAGGCACACTTTTCAATCTCTGAACTGGCATGTCATCCAATGCAGTCAGCTCATCATGTTAATTTTGCTGGTTGCTGTGCATCAGCAAACCACTTGCCACACTCCAAACGAAAATTCCTCAGGAAAGCTTGTATCTCAGAGTAGTATTTGAAGAAACAAGTCAGAACAGACCACATGAAGCTCATTTTTGTATGGCAGACAGGTAGTCACTTCCCTTTTATTACATTATGCTTTAGAGACATTTAGGAATCAATCACACCACACTCACTATCACTCCAAAGAGGTTCATTATTATTATGTGTAGTCAAGAAACAGCTGATTACATAGATCTATCACATGTAGATGTTTCCATTGGGCTTGTTTCTGTACAGGCATGGTAACAGAATATAAAATCCAGTATAGAGCACACTTCACCATAAAACCTGCACAATGAGTCACAGAGAGAAAAGGAGTTGTTCACTGGCCAGTCAAGTACAAGAGAGAACACCAGGACTAGCAAAAAGATATTTGCTCATTTTGACTAGACAGTTATGTCCTGAAAAAGGAGGAAAGTAAGTTTTCATTTCAGGAGAAGATTAAATCTTGAACTCCAGGAGTATTTTAAAGAAGAAACTGAGTATAAGGGTTAACATGCTGCACTCAGAATCAGGGCATCCCTTGACTAAGGCCCTGCACTTTAACATGGGGAAAATGAGATGTCAGGCAAGCACAAAGGCAGAAACCCCTGACAGCTACTGGATGAATCAGACAGAAAGAGACCCCTTCCATTTTAATCTTAGGCTTTAGTTTATCTGGATGAAATACATACGTCTAATTTCTCATTGTCCTCCCACACAGTCGCACACACATTTATGTACTACCTGTTGTCAGCACTGGGGCTCATCTGACTCCTTGGAGAGCCAATTGAGTTTACTACACTTGCAGAAAAACAATACATTTTTGAGAAGATAGCTTATTCTAAAACTTGTAAATTGATATCATGCTAGATATCATGCTAAATATGCAACAACTGACTCAATGTTTCACACATACTACAAATAATCTTTCAATGTCATAAGAATGTGTATTCGAAATGACAAAGTAAGCACCTAATAGTTCACTTACCCAGATGAGATCCAAGAGTCACTAGGATCCAGAAAGAAATGAGATAGGGTACATGAACGTCATATCAACTGAGAGCAAGTATGCTTAATCCATGTTTAATATCACTTCCGTTACTTCTGTTTCATCTGTCTGGAAATTTAACCTTGTCTTGGAATGCTTCAAACACTGTAACTGAAGTGCTGAAGGGAAGATGCTTCCAGGTAGTTCCCCAGGCTGCACAAAAGTAAGGCCAACAGTACAGATGACAGAGTTTAAACATCCTTGCCTTTGTTGTCAACAATTCTGATATAGATGTCTTTGCCTTGATTTTGGACTTTATTTCCCAGTTACCCCTGTTCTGCCCAATAATAAGCCCTTGCTCAATATGACTGAACTTTACTTCCAGTTATCTTGATCCCCCTTTTAAAAAAAAACCAAACATCCTGCTTTTAAAAATTACTTTTGACAACATTTAGAGCTATGGACTGTTTCTTTGGTTGAACTCCACTTGTTCTTTTTCTCTAAATTCCTTAACACTGTAGCCCCAAGCTTTTGTTTCTTGATGCAGTGCTGGAAGTAAGAATTCTAATCCAGACTTATCCTACTCTTTTTCTTACCACTGGGTTTTTACCTCCTTTGAGGAAAGAGAGTTAATGTATCAGAATGGGAGGGGTTTACTTACACCTATCAGTATATCTCATTACAGTATCTTATCTGCAAATAGATATGATTAAAATATTTCCTCTTATGCATAAACCTTTTGTCATAAATTAAGTGGGTGTCGTGGTTTAACCTCAGTCGGCAACTAAGCACCACGCAGCCGCTTGCTCACTTCCCCCACCCGCTGGGATGGGGGAGAGAATTGGAAGAGCACAAGTGAGAAAAACTGGTGGGTTGAGAGAAAAACAGTTTAATAATTGAAATAAAATGATAATAATAATAATATGATAATGATAATAATACACAAAGCAAGTGATGCACAGTACAATTGCTCACCACCCGCCAACCGATGCCCAGCCAGTCCCCGAGCAGCGGCCCCCCCGGCCAGCTTTCCCCAGTTTAGGTACTGAGCATGACGTCACATGGTATGGAATGTCCCTTTGGCCAGTTTGGCTGTGCCCCCTCCCAGCTTCTTGTGCACCTCCAGCCTTCTCAGTCGGTAGAGCATGGAAAACTAAAAAGTCCTTGGCTAGTGTAAGCATTACCTAGCAACAACTAAAACATCGGTGCCTTATCAACTTTGTTCTCATCCTAAATCCAAAACACAGCACTGTACCAGCTACTAGGAAGGAAATTAACTCTATCCCTGCTGAAACCAGGACAGTGGGAAAGATAAGTTATAATAAGCTATTATTGTTCATAATAATTTTAATGCCATAACATTTCAGAGACTGATAAAATTAGAAACATGCTACAGAATTTGTCTGCATTAAAATTATACAATATTAAATTTTGCATTCTATTAAAAATATAAAAGTAAATGAGAATTAATCAGTATACCCTATTCCCAGATCTATCCAAACCACATTATGGGTTCTCCTTCCTTATCTTTTAATATCAATAATTATTTACTATGCTGGTAAAGCTAGGAGTCACCCATGGAAGTATAACATTAAGGTTGTGTTTTGTCCCAGAACATCACTCAATAGGGACCCTAGTGAGGAACTGAGAGTCAAAAAGAGACTTTTTGTATCATGACGTGGGAAATGTGACAGAACCACACACTACTCCCTCTATTTGTTTGCAAAATAGTGTACTGAGAATGCAGTCCTTGTCCCAAGCAACAGAATCCAGGACAAAGATTCATGTGGCTACAGTACTAAAATGATCTTGTCATGTGCCTTTGCATAGCCACAATGGTCTAGAAAAAAAAAATGTCCTCAGACTGAACTCACATAAGACAAACTCAGGACATCTAAAGATTCTAACTGTGAATGAAAAACATGGGAAAATACGGGAATTTTATCATAGAGATAAGCTGGAAATACACAAATAATAATGATCCAACATACAAAGAGTTATTACAGACAAAATGGTATGTCATCCAGGTATCTGTAATGAGATTAAAGGTAAACCAACTCCAACATTTCCAGTATACAAAAGGGATGATATATTAGCTGCCACTACCTGAAGAAGAGATTGTAAAAAGTAGATTAGTAATGAATATTAATGTAACCAATTTACTAATTTTTCATGCTTCATCAGAATTCAAACACATTTTACATTAATAACATTAGTTTACTAAAAGTTATCATCACAAGTACAAACCCTGGAAAACTGCACAAGAATGTGATTGCTGTTTATATATTCTGCTAGTTCCTGCCTGGTCACCATACTTCTTCTCACGTATGTATTTATTAGTAATATGCTTTAAACTCATTGACCTGTAAGAATCTGCAGGAACAAACATTTTTCTCTTTTTTCTTCATGCAGCAAAAGCCATTCCTTCCATTTTGATTAGTAACGACATTCACCATTTAGAACACTGAGCACTTCTCACTCACCTGTTCAAAACCACAAAAAGGACAAGACATGAATATCAAATAAGTAAAGATTTGCTCTCAATATAATTTCTGCAGTTTCTAATGCCAGTTGAGTCTCAGGTAAAGCAGAGTTCTAGATTACATGAAAAAAATGAAAATACTCAGTAGAAACAGGTAATTTAAAAAAATCCCTATTAGAAAATGAAAGGCTTTCTTTCAGTGAAGAGCTTCTGGAATGGTTATATGCTTTTAAGACACAGAAGAACCACTTGTTCCATTTCAGCTAATCTTGTATCCCCATAAAGTATGCAAGCTAGGAAGCACAGGAGATCCTCAAATTCTTGAAACTACTAGATTAGTTCTTGCTTGTTACCTTATAGCCTAATGAGACATAACTTTAATTCTTTATAAGAATGTAAATGAAAGAATATTAAGGTGCCTTAATGATGAGTACCAATTAGTTACAGGTATCAGATATTTATTGAATGGTTCTTTTGTTAAACTGAGTAGTAATTCATGCAAGAAAACAAATCATTCCTGGATTGCCATTGTGAAAATTTGGAACAGACCACTAATCCTAATATTTCAGAGGAATTAACCCATGCTTCTCCTTGAAGTAATCAAATTCATAAATCGTGTTGAAATACATTATTCCACTTGGCTGCTTTTATTTTTTTTTTTTAACGTTGGAAAATAAACTTGCTGTCGAAAACGCATGATCAAGAAAACAGTAAGAGTAAAATAATTCTCCCAGTAAGGAAAATTATTCAAAGATAAGAAGCATTTATCTGCATAGGCTGACACACAATCATTTTGCCCACATACTAAGCTAATTGAGACCATGTGATAGCTGCATAGCTTCAGTTAAGGCAGTGCTTACAGGCAAGGTGTATTAACACTCTTAGTAAAGATGTTAACACTGAGCTTAATATGGTGTCCGGTTGGTTTGGAGTGTGAGCATAAGACTGAGTAGACATTAGAAAAACATTCTTCTCACATGGAAGATGAGACAGTCACTAGTCACAAATGACTAGATCTGTGCTGGTAAGTAGGTGCAAGCAGTCAGTTCTGCAGAATAGAATGGTAAAACTTCTATGAAGAAACAGAAAACAAACAAGTTTCTCCACATGAAGCATTTTAGCTGAACTCCATGAAGAGATTTTTAAGTGCCTTGGCAGACACCTATGACAAGCATTTATTGGTACTCACATTTGGCTTCACACATGCTTCCCTGATTGCTGCACACCGCAGGATACCTGTAAAGCCTTATCACTGAGAATTAAGAAATGAAAGAACAGATGTGACTTCACTTTTTAAATTTCAGTTTTTCAAAAGAAAAATTGTGGTCATCAAGCCCAGATTCCTAACTTTGCAACAGATAATCCTTGCTACAAGGAGCATACAATCCAAGCATTTTTACAGTAACTGGTTCTAGGGTGGCACTTGTTTCTAACAAGCTATTTCATAATTTCAGGAAGAAATATTCTTCCTTCCCATCCTATCTTAAAACAATATGGCACAAAATGTTTGTTTGTTATGAATAGCCTTAATCAGCCTACAGCTTCCGTCAATCACTTGAAAAAGGGAGTCAAAACTGTGGTATGCTGCTGATTTGGATGACCAACTCCCTTGGGCTTTTATCTAGCAGAAATATTAGAAAAAAATGTGTTAAAATACTCCAGTTATCTCACCACTTTCTAGTTATTTACTCTTCACTCTTGATAATATATTCATTCCTTTAAACAATTCTGACTTCATATTAATCATATTCACTAAAGCATATAGCCTTTTATTAGTGGTTATCAAAGCAAAGTATTATCTTCAGCGGGCAACTGAAACTTCCAAAGTACTCAAGAGAGAAAAGAACAATGAGAAAAGATAAGGACTTTACAGCTGACCACTATTACACAGGGCTCAACCTGCAGCAACTTCCAATTTTCTGTCGTCTCCAAAATGAAGAGAGAAAAAAAAAGAAAAAACCCCCACCTTTATTTTTGACTAATTCTTCACCACAATGGAGAATACAGATCTGAAATGAGAATTAGTCCCCAACATTCCAGATTTTTTTTCTCTCTAGACACAAAACACAACACAGTAGGCTATACACTTGGCTTTGCAACTGAAGGAAGATTTTAGAATTCTGAAATGACTTTTCATTCATCAGTTGAGTCAAGGAAATATAAATATATAAATGAGGAAAGACAAAGAGACCTGGGTTTTAGTTTAGAAGAGAAGGCTCAAGCGAGATCATATCAAATGTTTACATATATCTGAGTGCTGTATGGAATCATAGAACCATAGAATGATTTGGGTTGAATGGAACCTTCAAAGATCATCCAGTCCAAACACCGCCTGCCACGGACAGGGACTCTTTCACTAAATCTGATTGCTGAAAGCCCTGTCCAACCTTACCTTGAACACTTCCAATGATGGGGCATCCACAACTTCTATGGGCAACCTGTTCCAGAGTCTCACCACCCTCATCGTAAAAAATTTCTTCCTTAGATCCAATCTAAATCTACCCTCTTTCAGTTTAAAACCGTTGCCCCTTGCCCTGTCACTACAGGCCTTGGTAAAAAGTCTCCCTCTGTCTTTCTTATTAGCCCCCTTTATATATTGAAAGGCCGCAATAAGGTCTCCCCGGAGCCTTTTCTTCTCCAGGCTGAACAACCCCTTTCAGCCTTTCTTCATAGGAGAGATGTTCCACTCCTCTGATCATTTTCGTGGCCTTCCTCTGGACCTGCTCCGACAGGTCCACGTCTTTCCCGTGCTGAGGACCCCAGCAGTGGATGCAGTACTCCAGGTGGGGTCTCACCAGAGCAGAGCAGAGAGGCAGAATCACCTCCCTCGACCTGCTTTTTATGCAGCCTAGGAATTGATTAGCTTTCTGGGCTGCAAGCACACATTGCCAGCTCATGTCCAATTTTTCATCTACCAGTATTCCGAAGTCCTTCTCCGCAGGGCTGCTCTCAATCCCTTCATCCTGCAGTCTGTGTTGATATTGGGGATTGCCCAAACCCAGGTGCAGGACCTTACACTTGGCCTTGTTGAACTTCATGAGGTTCATGTGGGCCCACTGCTCAAGCCTGTCAGGGTCCCTCAGGATGGTATCCCTTCCCTCTAGCGTAGCAACTGCACCACCACTCAGCTTGGTGTCGTCTGCAAACTCGGTGAGGGTGCACTCAATCCCACTGTATATAAAGATGGAGCCAGACTCTTCTCAGTGGTATCCAGTGGAGGGACAAGAGGCAATGGGCACAAACTGAGATACAAGAAATACCATTTAAACATAAGAAAAAAACATTTTTATGGTGAGGGTGGTCAAACACTGCAACAGGTTGCATAGGGAGGTTGCGGAGTCTCCATCCTTGGAGATATTCAGAAAAGGGCTAGACAATGTATTAAGCAACCACCTTCAGCTGACCCTGCTTTGAGCTGGGGGGGATTGGACAGATGATCTCAAGAGAACCCTTCCATGACTTCAAATAAACACCCTTACACAGAGCAAGAACTGGGCTCCTAGTCTGGTATAGGGAATCTCAGACCTCAGGAACAGAGGCAAGAATGAATTCCATTCGCTTACACAATCCTTAAAGCTGCTACACTTTGTATGATAATTTTATGATTACGTAGTGTCAGATATTCTTAGGTGACCTTAATCCTCCTGTCTTTAATTTTCCAACCCATATTGATAATTGTTTCCTGGAACATGAACTGTCTGATCAAAAAAATATGTTAATGACCTTGAAACTGAGGTAATGTATTTGTAGCTATTTTAATGCCAATATCTTCAAGCCACAGATTTTTTTTAAACATTTTATAGACTTTTTTTTAACCTTATCTAATATCTTCCAATTCTCCCTTTTTCATCTGGCCAATAAATCCTGGTTTAGTATCATCTTCATTTTTCCCCTAAATTAGACTCTTAAAGAAAAATGTAGTAATTTATCTTGAACGCTGTATTTTCTAGCTTTACTATGCTTCCATTCAGAAACTGTTTTCCTATAGGCCTTCCACAGAAATTCTTGGGGACACATTTTTCGAAGGCAAAAACAGTAGGTAAGGAATCAATCATCAAGAAAGATTATTATCCATTAGGTCCCAATTTCCGGTAATGCCTTTGGAAATTTCCTTGCATACACTTGCATGAGAGCTGCAGATGAATGTCAAGAGCTCTACGTACCTCAAAAGTAACAACTGTAGTGGCGCTACATTGCATATTGGTGAACCTTCAAAGGTTTACTTGTCACTAGCATAGCCAAAAGGTTGCTCTGAATATGCATCTGGCAAGCAGTTAACTTAGCTACTGCTACACGTGCGTTTGATACACAAGGTCCTAGAAGTCAGAATAGTACCACTGAAATCCATGGAGATAATCTGGCATAAAATGGTGTAAACCTCATTATAAGAAAATTAACATATCCTTTCAACAATTTTTTTAATGTTCAGATGAATCCAAACCAGATCCCAGAGAATTCAGCAATGCCACTGAATTCTGTGCTGACGCCTAATGGATAGAATAGATATTTAGATAAATATGATCTGCTTGGGAAGAGTCAACACAGCCTCTGTAAAGGTACATCTGGCTTTACAAATCTCTTACAGGTCCCTGAAGGGGTGAAAAACACGTAGGTAGGGGTTCTAACAAAACCCCTTACCAACAACTTTTAAGGGAGCTAAGCAATCACAGGATAAGAGGGAAGTCCTTGCATAGAAAAATAACAAGTTAAATATTCGGAAACAGCATATAAAACTGAAACCGTCAGTTCTCCCAGTGGAAGAAGTTAATCAGTTAAGTCCTGCAGAATTCTGTGATGGGACCTATCCTATCCCATATATATTCATGGCAGAGGAGGTGGTGAGCAATAAGGTGAGAAGGTCTGCTTGATATTGCAAAGCAATCAGAGTTTTTAAGTAAGAGGGTAAACTGTGAAGAACTACAGAAGGACCTTAGGGTACTGAGTGACTGGGCAATAAAATGGCAGATAAAATTCAGTGCAGGTAAGTGTAAAGTCATGCACGTGGACAAAAATAATCCTAACTATCATAACTAGTTTATTATCACTACTCAGAACTGAGGTCTTGAGGATATGATATAAATTTTCTCAGAACTATGAGCTCAATATGCAGTCAAAAAAGTAAATCAAATGGTAGGAATTCTCAGGAAAAGAACAGAGAACAAAATCAAGCCCATCATTACACCACTTTACAAGCTTATGGTTCACCCATACTTTAAAATTTATGTGCAGTCCTGCCTCTCTCATCTCAAAAATAATACAATTTAAATACAAAAGTTTCAAAGAAAAGCAACTAGGATGATAGAAGTTATAGAACACCTCCCGTTCAAGGAATGACTAGGTGGGCTAGCTAGTACTCTTCAGTCTGTAAAAGAAATAATTTAGACTAGATATGCTACTTAAGAAGATTCTTCTTCAGAAGAATAAGAACTAACTGTTAACTTTCTCTTCCAATACATAAATCTTAGGTTCCATCAAATTAAACAAGTAGTATCCAGGTTCAAAGCCAACAGAAGAGGTGATTCTTTGCACAAAAAATAATAATTTTGTGTTTCTATGAATACTTCAGAGAAGTGTTATCATATGACCACCTGGTTCTTACTCTTCCACAGGCAGCCATTTATGACCACTGCCTTTTTTCTAAGGCAAAATTTACTGTCAAAAATATGGGTAAGCATACAGAGACAGTACATTCCATAGACACATACATAAAGCAAACGTGGACATTTCATACTCAGGAAAAAAGTATTTAATCCCTGGATCAAATGCTGCTTCTTGCATTTCCTCTTCTACTCCTCAAAAGAAGAATGCAGAAAATCTACTGCAAGACCATCTTTGTGAGGAGGCAGCTGCAACCTATTTGGAGACAAGATACTTGGCCAGATGGACTCTCAGCCTCAAGCAGGACAGCCATTCTTAGGCTCAGAGGGTAAAAGATACTGGAGACCTAGTACAGCATTAGTTTACTGGGCAGAGGAGCATAACTAGGACGATTGTTGCCCCGCATGAACTTGCAGCAGTGGCCATGAAAATGCTGTAAGTATCCAGCTGCAAGTAGGATCCAAAGACAGAATAACAGACTGAGATTAATTTCTAATGGCTACGCATCATTATTGATAGCTGAGCAAAAAATCAAGTAGATAAGAGAGGAAATCAGCACTTCTGAAACAGTAGTTCTCCTGAGCAGGGGGACAGGTGAGAACAACGAACAGTCAGTTGTTTAGTAGCTAAGGTAACTGACATTAGAATCAGATGTTCAGATGGTAAAAATTCTGGTACCAAGTACTGTGCTTAAGTCTCTACATTGACAATGTAATGAATCTGTTCCTTTTCGCCTTCATTTGTTTCAGGTAGATAATATGTTGCCTGCAAATAAAATTTCTGAGAGAAATGGTCTATACTGCTCTGAAAATCTAGCATTTAGCACATTGTTCAGAACTGTGTATGGCTGCAAAATCACATTTCTGTTATGAAAAAAAAAAATCCCAAAGCACTGAAATGCACTGCAATGTCTGTTTTAACGTAATGACTTCTCCTTGGCTTGTATGCATTTGTTGGAGAAATCCTACTAAAGGTAATATAAACAGTCCCTGACCTTATTATCTTAAAACTATATTTAAAGAGCTTTTGAAAATTGGCAGAACATAAAAATACTTTTTCCTGTGCTTCCTTCACGTAGTAACAAAACATTAATCTACTCCCTTTCTTAAAAAATCTGCATTATTTGTACAACTATGGTTACTGCAAAAAAACACCGAACACAACATGGATGAAACACATTAACTCTTCAGTGTGTAAGCAGAATGCAATTTGCACACAAATGTGGGAGATTTATTTTTCTGAGTCACTCTAGCCAGGAAAAAAAGAACTCTGCATAAACCCACCTTCTCTTCTTGTGAATCTTGTTTTTTCTCTCAGCAACTTTCAATATCTACTTAAAATCCTCTTTTGACTGTGTTTTGTTGCAGGGACCTGTTAGCAGTTTTATATGGAGTGGGCTTTTGTTTGCTTTTAATAGAAATGTAAAGGATTTGGATGTCAAAAAGATTTGGAGAAAGTAACATTTCATTTTCCTCTGGTTAATGTCCAGTCAAATGCACTCTGGGAATAGTGCATAATCTAAAATAATTAGATTATTTTAATCTTGTGAGAATAACTTTTATTTTATCAAACTTGTATTTCAAATTTCTGTAATAGTAGACATAGTTTACTTTTCTAGCTATGTCTAAACAATATTAATTTTTAATTTAAAACAATTAATTTTTAAAAGATGAACGATCTGAAGATTTCTTAGTCTTCAGATCCATTACTATGATGAACCAGGAAACCGTTAAACATGAAAAAGAATTATCTGATTAACCTTTCCGCTCCTTAAAAATAGTTCAGATGGGCTACTTTACATTATCAAGTACTGCTGACAATCAGGAGATCATTTGTAGAGGAAAATATTTGGTGCTGACTTCCACACCCAATATGCTTGGCACATTCATTTATAGCCACTACTTTATAGAACCTTTTCCTCCTTTTCCTGACAAAATTCATATGGTTAGAATAAAACGGGAACAAAAAACACCCGCGTTTAAGGTGACTGGATAATATACATAGTAAATACACTCTCTCCATTTCACCCACTTTAAATTAATACTTACAGAATTTGATCTGACATTAGCATTAGACCAAAAGCTGGAAAAAACTTTGACAAACCTGCACCAAAAGCCCCCAACCTGGCTTATTTAAGATAGATAGTGGCCTAAAACTGTAGGCTAATCTCTGAAAGCTTTCCTTGGCCAACTAAAGATCCCTTCATTAGTGGTTATTTATTAGTATGTAGTAAATGAATGATGGCTTTGTTAGAATGTATTTCTTGGCAAACTCCTTGGTGTAACTACTTATACAGCATACCTTCCTGCAGCCATTTGAATCCCAAAATATTCTGTCCTCCGCTAAACACGTCACTTCACTATTGCTGATAACAACTAAAAGTTTTATATAGCATAGAATCGTAGAATCACAGAATCATAGAATGATTTGGATTGAATCAAACCTTCAGAGATCATCTACTTCCAACCCCGCTGCCGTGCACAGGGACATCTTTCACTAAATCTGATTGCTGAAAGCCCTGTCCAACCTTACCTTGAACACTTCCAATGATGGGGCATCCACAACTTCTATGGGCAACCTGTTCCAGAGTCTCACCACCCTCATCGTAAAAAATTTCTTCCTTAGATCCAATCTAAATCTACCCTCTTTCAGTTTAAAACCGTTGCCCATTGCCCTGTCACTACAGGCCTTGGTAAAAAGTCTCCCTCTGTCTTTCTTATTAGCCCCCTTTATATATTGAAAGGCCGCAATAAGGTCTCCCCGGAGCCTTTTCTTCTCCAGGCTGAACAACCCCTTTCAGCCTTTCTTCATAGGAGAGATGTTCCACTCCTCTGATCATTTTCGTGGCCTTCCTCTGGACCTGCTCCGACAGGTCCACGTCTTTCCCGTGCTGAGGACCCCAGCAGTGGATGCAGTACTTTTACGCAGCCCAGGATACAGACAGCTATGGTGCTTGTGCAGAGTTTATGAAATTAATTACAAAAGTAAAAAACAAAGGATGACAGTTCATCACATTAATCATCTGTTCTAAACTGCTAAATAAAGCAGGGCCAAGGAGAGCGCTGAAGTCTACCACACTTCCTAGTACAGTTTTCAACTGTACCAACTTGCACTCTCCTACGTTAAGGCCAGAACACAGTTCAAGGGATAGCATATACCAGGGACCACGCCCAACAGCCACTCTAGAGAAAACTGTTAGGTTTTGCTCCCTTCTCCACTACATAGCCTTCACAACACAACCTAATCATAAAACATATACTCTTTGTTCCAGTTTGTGAAAGCACTGCTCTGAAATAATACAAAGACTGTGTTGCAGCCCACCATATACTTTGAACTAAAAAACAGACAAAAAAATTATTGTTTTGTCTTAGAGCTACCAGGGCATCACATGTGGTCAGAGGTACTGTGGATATGAACATTTTATGCCACTAGGAGTAGAAAAGAGCCTCTGGCTGTACTTATTTAGCAATACAGACACAACCAAAGAAACAACCTGGCTGCTCCAGCCCAGCTCTCCACAGTCATAGGTATCCGTGAAAGCAGTGCCCAGTCCAGAAGAGTCCACAGAACATCTACTCCATAAACAACAAAACACAGAATACTACCCAATACTCTATAACAAATGTAAAACCGATACATAAATACCAAAGCAAGAACTATAATGTTACACAGAAATGGAGCAGGCAAGATTGAGACAATGTACTTCCAATTTACTTAAGATATACATTACATTACAGTCCTGAATAATCCTAGGAAATTGGTACATTCCATGCTACAGAGAAGCTAAAAACAACTGCTAGTCCTTGCCAATTTATCCATTGCACTCATCATGAGACTGATACACCTGCCTTGACAGGTAAAAAATGGACTGAGTGAGGAGAAATCTATGTAAACTGTTCATGCTATTTTTTTTTTCATTTATTCTGTTGTCTGGGGAGTGTTCTTGTCATCTTACACTCTTCTTGGTGCTGTTCAATTTCTTAAGCATTGCATGCTTATGGCTTATTTGGACATTAGGCTACGGTCCAAATTTTACCATTTCTGCAATAAGTTGAAATTTATTCTATGAGTCATCCTATTGAAGCCAGTTATTTCATAAGAAAAAAGAAATCATCCCTGGACCTACTAGCAAAAAGTGGCAGATTGGTTGCTTCGAAGGTTATAACAGGAGAAAAATCACTCCAATTTTTGAAGCTATTTTAAAGGTTCCATTTATTTGGCCCTGCTGCTTTTCAAATTTGACTTTTGAGCTTTTTTCTTGTACCCCAAAAAAAGTACATGAAAACATTGAATGTTAATTTCAAAGTAACTGATAGGACTTTAATGGATGGATGAGTTATATCAGGTTATATTAGGTTAGCAATAAAATATTATTCCATTTCCAAAAACTGATCAAGAATTGAAAAATAACTTACATGGATGATCAGCCATATATTATAATGGCGACAAAATTAGGTCCTAAACAGGTAACATAGAGAATGGTGGGTTAACAGTCTGAAGTAGATCAAATAAAAAGGTAAGATGCTTGAGCTACAAACTCCTTATAAAGTAAGGAACAATTATGTTTACTAAAAACAATGAAATTACAAACAAAATCTTTAAAAAATAACTCCGACTAAGCAGAAAGAACACTAGGAAACTGAGATAGGATGCAATGAAACGGCATAAAACTGTGTCAGGGGAAGTTCAGATTGGGTATTAGAAAAAAAGTTCGTCATTGAGAGAGTGGTCAAGCACTGGAACAAGCTTCCCAGGGAAGTGGTCATGGCCCCAAGCTTGTCAGTGTTCAAGAAGTGTTTGGATAACGCTCTTTGGCACATGGTTTAACTTTTAGATTGCTCTGTGTGGAGTCAGGAGTTGGACTCAATGATCCTCATAGGTCCCTTCCAACTCAGGACATTCTATGATTCTGTGGTTTTGGATTCAGAGTACAGGTATTTCAAGCGACAAGTGTATAATATAAATAAAGGTGCTATTTAATGGGTAGGAACTAAGAGAAAAAAAGCACAAAAGTCAGATGTTAAACACAATGATAGATATGAATGTTGCAACTACTTTGCCCTTTGATTCTCTTCCTTCTTGCTAACATCCCTTATTCCATAAACAGCCAAAGATACGCCATATAACCTATATTTCAGGAATACCATAATAGTAACACATCTGCACACGAACATAATTATATACGTCCAGACCATCTGTCCTCCTTCATAGTACCCGCACAGATTTTACACTTACGAGTTCTTAAGCTGGTGTCAATAGAAAGTTGTGTTCATCTTACCTAGCTCTGACGGTTTAGATTTGCAATGAGCTTACTTTTGCAGACCTTAATGTGAGAAGATCAGATCCTGTTTAAAAGTTTCTTTTTTTCTGATTATTCTAAGAAATTCACCACTATTCATAATCAGGCTTTTTATCTGTTCTTTATCAAGAGGCTACAAATCTGAATCATGGTTTAGTCATTAATCCAACTCCCATTAAACCAACAGAAAGACTCCCTATTGACACCGAAAGGAAATGTATCAGATTCATAGTCAATATAATGCAAATATTTTGGAAAGACAAATAGAAATACAAGCAGCTAGAGATCAGCGCTCAAGAGAGTTTGTCTTTATATCAATTTTTTAAAAGGCAGGCAGTACAGGCGTGTAGAAAGGCAAGAAACTTCCATGGCTAAATATCATCATGCATTCCTTTTCTTTAGTATAGCAACATGGTTACAATTTAGAGGACTTTAGGGACTACTTTATTAAACCTGAGGATAAACTTGCTGTTTTAAACTGAAACTTGGTAAAAACTGATCATCTGCATTCACAGCCCATAAACATCTTCCTACACCAGTTAAAAAAATTAATGAAGTCCAGCAAGTTAAAGTGTATTTTATTTTCTATGCACTTTTTCAGAATGTAATTACTTTTTCATCACCAATAAATAAAATATTTCAAGTTAATAGTTTACAAAGGGTGGCAAACGAGTTTGTTTAACAATACTGTGCCTACGTGCGATGAAAGGAAGGCAACTGCAAAAATCCCGCACTGGCTGGCAGGTGGCAATAGCTTGTAGGTACTAGCGGCATTTTCATAGAATCATAGAACAGTTTGGGTTGGAAGGGGCCTTTAAAGGTCATCTAGTCCAACCCCCTACAACGAGCAGGGACATCTTCAGTCAGCGCAGACCGTGACCGTTCACGTTTCGGGCACAGAAATACAAACACGCGGCCAACTTCTCCTTTTCCGTCTTTCCCCTTTCGTTATTGCTTCCACAACGCAACGGCCCAGGCCCTCACCCTCCAGGTGTTTAGGGTCGAGCACACCCTATACGTGCCCTGTTAGAGCAGAGCTGGCTGCAGCCCAGCTCTGGGGTCAGGGGCGCCATCAGGGCTCCGCTGCCGCCGACAGCCCGTAGGTCCCGTACTCGCAGTAGCGCACGAGGGCTCCAGCTGACTACCTGATGCGTCACTCCAGGGCCGCGGCACGCTTCGCCGCGGCCCGCGGCGTCACCTCCGCTTTACTTCCGTGAGCGGCGCCTGCAAATGCTGGTCCGCAGCTCCAGAGCCGGCGACGCCTCCGCCCTTCCCGCAGGCCCTCCGCACAGGGAACAAGGAGCCCCCCCTACACACCTCAAGCCCGGGGCGGAGCGGCAGCAGCGACGGCGAAGAAAGCCCTAGCGCCAGCCCCGCGCAGCCGCCGCCAGGAACTGAACCCACGCTCGGGGCCCTCCCACGCACCGCGAGGGCGGCACCTTCCCGCGCTGAGGCGGTGGCAAGCCCCGCCCACTACGCAGCTGCACTTGTTCGTCAGCGGCTAAAGCTTATTTTCCTGTAGCTACTGAAAGTACGCTTTAGAAAGCGTGTACGGACTTAGTCTATTTCAAAATGAGCAGCCGTAGCAAACAAGCCTTTGGCGGTGGTTTGAGTGAGGTAGATGTAGAGCTCGAGTAAGTATTTCAAACTTAAAAGTGTGTCACAAAGATTGTATTGCAGTAGTGGATGAGAATGCAGAAGAACGTATTACCTCCGCATGTTGAATTGACAACTCTCGGAGGAACTTCTCTTTAATTGTGACTATGATTTCACAAAAACTCAAACATCGCAAATCACAGAACTCTCAGCAGCGTCATGGGGGTCTCAAGTAGTTGCTTGTGTTTTGGAGTTATCTGAGTTACTTTTTTATTGAAAAACGGCATCAGTATATTCAGCAGTTACTACTTTTGAAGTTTTTCTGACTCAGGTGAGATAACAAGTCCATGAATTGATGTTGAGCAGTAGTGTTGCTGAAATAAATGTATTTGCTGCTTCCTGCCCCCTACCGCAAGCACTAAAACAGACCTTTGTATGGCTGAGTGCTCAAATAAATGTAAAAAAAGAAAAAGATACTAGAAGACCAGAAAATATCCCAGGTGGTTATCTTTCAACTGGATCAGCTTTCCAGTTTGGTTTACTGTAGTGATGTAACGCAATGAAGAGAGACAATGTAGAGAGAGGTGTGAAAACTTGAACAAGTGACTGGAAGTGGCAAAGGAGAAATAGCCAGCACTTAGGTTTCACATGCTGTTTCAAAAGCTGGTTGTCAGGCTTTACCCTGAGATGTCTTTCTGTAATTAAAAGGAAGTTTGCTAATTTTCATTCTACTTTTTATGGCTTTTTGCAATGGTAATACAAAAATAAAATTGCTATTTTTTTCCTAGTTTGTAGCGATCAGGTTATTTTCAAGAAAAATGGAGTGAAATGAGTGGCTTGCTGCCGCAGCAAGGGAAAACTTTTGCTCCTGTATCTTCTCTGTTCCCTTCTCATACCTCAGGTCCTCCCTCCCTCATCCATGGCTCCTGGCCACATAGTCCTGCACCTTCCCTTGCCTTCTCTCTGGCACTCGTCAGACAATTCTGTGAATGAGTTCGGTTCATTAACCTAGCAGAGAAGACAGTCTTTGTTTTCCTGGTAGGCTTGTTTTCTGGCAAGTTGACATGTTGCATAAGCTCACAGAGGAATCCAGAGAACACAAGCGTTTGTGCAAGGTAAAAAGTATGTGCATTGACAACTTCTGATTGGAAGTACGGAGAGTGAAAAATAGGGGAAAAGTATTGTCAGCTCCCTCCCTTTCAGGGTCTGTGAGCTGTTAGATCAGGTCATCTCATGATGCCACAGTCTCAGGTTGATGGATGCCAATATTAAAGGAGGACCGAGTTCATAATTCAGTCTTGCTTCTCTTTTAACTTTATGCTCCTCTAAAGTAAAATATTCTTGGTTTGGAAAGTATGCAAAGGCAGGCTTTGTTCACCAAATACCTTTATATGGATAACAGATATCCAGTCATGTCTGTTTCTCTTCTCACACCTCTCCTCACCCTCTAAAGAAACAACACCCTCCTCCCACCCCCAAGCCATTTTATGTGAAGACCTAAGCCTTGTATGGAAGGGAGATTGAGCATGTTGGTTCTGTCTTTTGATACAGCCTAGTAGGTGTTATATAACTTGAGATTTTGTTTATAGGCTTTGTGGGAGGAGGTTTAATTCAGTGTGTCCATCAGAACATGGACAATATTAGCATGCATTTTACCTAGAAAACGCTACTGACTCGTGCCATGCAGCAAAAATTTTCAGTTTCTAGCTTACTGGTTTATTGAAGTGATGTACAAATGTTAACTTGGTTTGTTTTCTATGTATTAAGAGGGTATTCAGCATCTAAGTTCTTTAGAAAAACTCAGTCTCTACTACAACCACATTTCATATCAGAAATGTTTAGACTTCAAAGCTTACTGCACTCCAAGGTTTGGACCTGCATTTGAATTAACATGTAAAAAAAATCTGATTATTGCCTTTTCATAGTGTTCATGCTTGCAAGCCTTAGACAATTATGTAAGTAAACAATACATGCTTACTGCATAAATGCATTTCCTTGTTTTTATAGGACAGACAATTTTAAGGAAAATGGGCTTGGGGTTGGGAGTTTCCTTAAAAATCTTGTGTAGAGAGTCTGTCCATGTGTTTTATGCTTTTTATGTGTGTCATGATGTAACATTTGTAATGCAATCTTAACATTGTTAATTTTTTATCATCTACTTAAATAGCAGACTACAGGTTTTTTAATCTCTGTGTTTGGGGCTCTTCTGTCTTGTTTTTTTTACTGTTTGGGATAAAATACTTTCACCACCCATGACAGATTCCTAGTAAAGTCTAAGTGAATGGTCAGTAATATTGCTGATCTCCTTTTTTGTTTTTAAAAATGCTGTAGAATGCATTTCTTTTGGATAGGCACTGTCCATCCATCCTTTCTAGGATGTGGGGAATGGATGTTTAATTCTCTGCTGTGCTACTTACTGTCATGTGACCTTGAGTCTGTGTCTCAAGTTTATACAGCTTGCATCTGTACTAGTAAATTAAACAGTCCTAGTATGACTTTAGTGGCCTTAGTTGCTGTAGTATGTGTCCATGCTTGCCTTAGGCACTGTAACAGGCAATCAGAGTACGACTGTCAGAGCCATAGTTCAATAGGTGTGAATAGAACAGAATAGAACAGTTGGAAGGGACCTACAACGATCATCTAGTCCAACTGCCTGACCACTTCAGGGCTGACCAAAAGTTAAAGCATGTTATTAAGGGCGTTGTCCAAATGCCTCTTCATTGCCCCATTCACTGACAGGCACGGGGCATCGACCACCTCCCTGGGAAGCCTGTTCCAGGGTTTGACTACCCTCTCGGTAAAGAAGTGTTTCCTCATGCCAAGTCCGAACCTTCCCTGAGGGACGCAGCTTTGAGCCATTCCCACGCGTCCTGGCACTGGATCCCAGGGAGAAGAGATGAGCACCTCCCTCTCCACATCCCCTCCTCAGGGAGCTGCAGAGAGCAGTGAGGTCGCCCTTCAGCCTCCTTCTCTCCAAACTAGACAAACTCAGTGTCCTCAGTTGCTGTTCCATTGATAACATGAAATGACATCAAGACCACATCTTTATAGGGATGCCTTTCAAGAAAAATCACCAGCATGATGTGTATTAAGGAGTATGTCAGTCAGTGTTGTGGCTTGTTAGTTTACCGTAGCAGAAATGTAAATAATGAAAGCTGAAGAAAGCAAGCAACAAACTCCCTTAATCTAGTTATTTCAAGTACTTGCTACCACTTTTAAATAAAATGAGATTGTTCAAAAAAATCCATCAATGGATGACTTTGAAGTTGCAAGGATGTGGACTTTCAGGGTTAGATTATAAGTGTGTTCAGCTTTGGCATAAATCCCATTCATGTTTTGAGGAGACTACACTGGCTCCTGTAAAACATCAGACTCCATTAAGTCTATCAGTTTGGACTGTATTTTGGAAATACAAAATTAGTTCAGAATAAAGTTGTTTTGAAGTAGGGATCGAGGTAAAACTCAGGGAATACAAAACAATACTATATTCTGCACTTCAGCTTTTATATTACTGTCCTATGAGGATATGACTTGATTAAATTCACAGGTATGCACAGACCTCATTTACAGATTAACTGTATACACAAATGTTTTGATAAGATAGTTTATTTCCTTTTTCTTTGCATATGTTCCTTTGAAATGTCTTGATAATAGGCTTATCTTGTGCTCACAGTAACACAAGGGAAGAAAACTAGATTGTTCCCTCTGGGAAGCTGTGCTGTTTTTTCTTTTCTGTGGCACTACAAAAGAAATTGCTATATTATTGCTTTGTGAACTTTGATCTGCCATCCATGTTGTAGTTTATTGCTTTGTCATTGATATCAAAGGCCACAGAAAGTGAAGATAGCTACTTCTATTATAGTTACTAGTAGAACTAGTACTACTAACTGACTAATCACTATAGCAAGATGTATATTTTTAAGCGGATGTTAACTGTGAGGCCTTCCTATGTTTTCTGTGACTTTCTTAGAGTTATTTCTGTACTATTTTTTGCATGTAAAGGCTATTTGTTCAATTTTTCCCTCCTACCAAATTTCAGGATTTTCATAGCAGACAGTTTGCATGTTTACCTTTTATGAAGAAAATCACATTTTTTCAGGTGTAAGACTAAGTTAAAGAATAGTCATGCTCAAATGAAGTATTCAGAAGCTTTCTGATTTCCTTATGAAGTCCCAATGCTACTGACATTAGTCATAACTTTTGGCCACTGATTCTATTGCCAAAATTCTCATTGTACAATGCCAGCCCTAAATTTCCTACATGCCTAACTGTTGCCAAAGTTCTAATGTTTGTCATCCACCCTTTATATTCCTAGGTAATATAAAAGTATCATTAACATAAAGTCAGCAAGTTTGTTCTTTTTGCTTCCTTTATAGCTCTAACACGTGCTATCAATAGGAGATGAATTTCAGCGACTGATGTAATATAATGGATTTTTTTCAAAATGACAGTCAAGAAGTAACCTTTTCCTGACATCTGAGTTAAAAAAAATATCCCCTTTCCTCTGTAGAATGGTTTGATTTACAAGATATGTCAAGATTTTGTGTACAGTTGCTATGTTAGTACGGATTTCATGTCCTACAATGCTATCTTGAGTGCACTTCTTTTTTCCACTAACATTTCTTACCTACCTCAGTATTGACACATCACATTAGATTGATAAACTGTCTTTTAATTCAATAATGTTAAAGATTTAGTGGTGTTGCTCTAAGTTCCTGACTTAAACACTTGTGAAAATCCTAACGTAATCAATTCCTTTTTGGAAACTTTAGGTGATCGTCCAGTGAGTGATAGTGAATGAAATGCATGTGTTGCATTTTACTGCAGATCATGCATTTAAATGAAGCCTTCCTCAGCAACAGAACAAAATAGATGAAATTAAAAGGTACAAATACATTAACCGAAACAGTGATATTGAAATGTTGTCACAGAAGTTAGAGCTTCATTCAAAAGTGAATAGTATAGTTAGGTGAGTTCAGAAAAATTCACAGTGAAGTCTGGAAACACTTAGACAATCTACAAGACTTCACTCACCAATTGAATTTTTCTCAAGTGTTTTGGAAAGATAATTACACGTAACTATAGTACTGCTGCCTCTCAGTGTGGTGAACTGGTTTATATACAGCTTCATGCTTCAGTGGCTAGAATGTTTCTGCTACATCGCACATCTCATTTAAAAATAGCTGTCTTGTAGTACGCTCAGCAGCATAGGTATGACCTCAGATATATCTAGTAAGTCTTGTCAGTTTCTTGTGGTGGCGCCTTTTCTGTTGGCATCACATGTCTCCAGGTAGTCTCTTGATGCTTATTTATCATTTGTGAACTCATTAAAACATTAATTTTCAACACCAGCATCCTATGTTCCTGCTAGCTTGTTTCTAAACCTGGAATGGGTTTGTAAGCATTTTGGGAATTGAATACCACTGGTTACCATTAGGGGATAAAGGATTTCTGATGTATTCAGAATGGTTTTGCTGTTTTGAGATACCTGGTTTGAGTGTAGTTCAGTTGCATTTAAATTTCCATTATGTTGGTTCTTTGTATTTATGTAACTGTATATTGTGTCTTTAAGCAGCCCTCTTTCAATAAAAATAATTTTATATTATGTTTTGAATGTCAGCTTTGGTACTATCATTTTGTTATATCAAGATACAGGACTAGATTATAGCAATTACAATAATAATAATTTTAGTATTTTGTTTCTACATATTCCTGTGACATTTATTTTTATAACTTTATCTTTTTTTATATGTATGCTCACATAAACACAGGCATAATGCAATTGTTAACTTGCCCAGTGTTTTTCAGTTTAGTGGTGCTTCATTGTCTCCTTCTTACCTAGCACATTGTTGCAGCTTTCAGAGCTGTTCTCAGATGGACTATCCTGCCATTAATAGGTCTAAATTAGTAGACTTATTTTAGCCAACTGATTTTAATTGTGGAGATGGCTAACTCAGCAGGTTTTTATTCTTACATTTTTAAAGATCTCTCACAATGAATTACTTGTAGATAAAATAAAGGCTTTGTGTTTCCTTTCTACCAGTCCTGTGACTGTCTGAAATACTTTCATTAGCCTCCATTCTTTAAAGCTATGGGGAGCGTACAGAAAGTTTAGTGAAGTAAGCTTTCCAACAAGAAGTTCTGTTGACTAGTTTCTGTTCAGCTGAAATTACTCTCCAGCATGTCTTGTGTGTAGAACTCGCTCACATGGAGAATCCACAGAGACCCTGATACATCTGTTCACCTTGCTCCTCTTAAGATCTTGGTTTTCTGGACAGGCAGTCAGAAAATTGTGGAACAAGAAAAAACTATTTAAGACCACTGTCATTTAGTGTGCATTTACTTAAATTCCTCAGCATGTTCAAACTTAGGTGGCTAAAGTGGACCCATAGACTTACGTTTAGGGCTTTCACCTTCAGTTATAACTGCTTTTTCACTTGCTCATGTGATTCTATAGGTATCTTCAAAGAGGTGAGTTAACGGAGCAAGTTATTCTGAATAAATGTATTCTGGGTAAACTTACATTACTTCTCCTGTTCCCATCCCAAAACAACAAGATAATTTCTAGACAACAAGGAATTTGGTATTTGTAAGTGTATAGCAAAGAACAAACTGCACTTGGCTTGCTGCTGGAAAGGAACCTTGCCAAGCTTGCAGAGTTGGCTGACATCATTAACTTCAGCAAAGACAAATGCAAGGTCCTGTACCTTTGGGTAGAATAACCCCCTGCAACAGGTACAGGATCTGACTGGTTAGGTACCAGCTCTGCAGAAAATTTGGGCTCTTGCTGGATAATGAGCTGAACATAAGTGCAATACATGCTGGGCTTCATTAACGAGAGCAGATGATTGAGAGGAGCAATTATTCCCCTCTACTCAATGCTTACGAGGCAGTGTCTGGAACACTGTGTTCCTCTTTGGGGTTCCCCAGTAAAAGAGAGGTCATAAGACTGGAGAGAGTCCAGAGGAGGGCCTCTAAGAGGGTATGGGGCTGGAACATATAACATATAAGGAATAGGCTGAGAGATCTGTTTTTGTTTACCCTGGAGAAGAGTTGGGGGAAGGGGAACAGGAGGATAATCTAATTGCTGTGTTCCACTACTTAATGGGGGCATATAGAAAAAATGAAGCCAGACTTTTCACAAATATACACAGTAAAAGGACAAGAGGCAGCTAGCATTTCCGTGGCAACAAAGACAATTCCAGCTGGATGTAAGGGAAGGATTTTTTCTACTGGTCAAGCACCCAGGGAGGACTTTCAAAATATGACTGAACGGAACACTGTGCAGCTTTGTCTGACATTGAAGTTAGAGCTCATTTGAGCAGAAGGTTGGACAATGGAGGACATGCAGAGGTCCCTTACAACCTGAGTTACTTTATGATTCTAATAAAGATACAAGTTGCATACAACTTAGTATTTTAAATTTAATTTTTCCTCTCAAAATGGTGTTAGAAAATTTTCTAATACATTATTGCCTTCATTTAAACTCTATTCTGAAGTAATGTGGATTAGTGGAGTCACATGCAGAACTGTGGTGAAAAATGATAGAGACTATAAGTAGGAGAGAACAATTATTGACCTCCCCATTTTATAAAATGGAAGTTGGAACAAAGAGGAGGTGAATAGCCCAAGAACACTCAAAGAAATTTCTGACAGACCTCTCATTAGAACTAATTTTTCCCTGCCATAACGGCAAGAATATCCTACTACAATCCAGTGAACAAAGCTTACGCTGTCCTGTGATGTGCCCTTTGCTAGAAGCTTGGAAAAATCCTGTGAAGTAACCAAAACCAGAAAGGCTCTGCAGCAAAAGTACTGATACAGATATTTTAATATTCTCCTCTAAACTTTTATTAGAATCTGAAGGATAGCTGTAGTGCAAACTTAGGCCTAGTCTTAAATATCAGACAGAAAACTGCTGTTGCCAATTTCCCTTTGAACTTTTGTTTTGATACAAATTGGATTTGGACCCAGCAGAAGTACTAGGAAGTACAGGAATTTGCTGGTATTTCAGGTTCCAAGGATACCATTACTTTCTCATTGCTGCTGCAACTGCCTTTCCCCCCACTTTGGTTACAGCAGGATTCTTCTGTGCTTTAAGAGAGCAGTGTTCTGGCTGCTGCATTCTAGCAAGAGACCCTTGCAGGGAAAAGGGGAATGAGCTCTAGAAATGTGGTCATTAGCTTGCCAGCAAAAGTCTTACTGATCTGATGGAGATCAGCAGTCTTTCCTGTTAATTCTACCCAGTGTAACCTGATCTTTGCAGTCAGGAAGATGAAATATAATTAGGTCAGCTTAGATCTATATAAGTTGTGAAATCTTCAGGAAAAAACCCAAAAGCTTGGTAAATAAAGTTGTGGATAAGGGGAAGATAGTATCGTTTCTCTGGCTTTTGCGAGACTCAGATTCATGCAGATCTTAAGGTCCTGCATCTGGGTTATCATGTGAATTAAGTTTGGGATTTGTATAATTTTACTTTCAAGTGATGAAGGCAGCTGCTGATTATACAGTTGTTTGAGACATAATTTTAAGAAAGACATGCATGTTTGGTAGTTGTAGTCAATTTCTGTTTATGTTTTTAAATTTTCAAATGTTATTTCCTTGGTATCTGCAAAACTGATGGCATAAATGTTAAAGAACAAGAAATCTGAGGTTGGACCCACCTCTCAAGTATGGAAGCAACATAGTAATAAATAAGTAAGCTTGTATTGCCATTAGCTTTTTTGTATCCATAGCTGTTTCGGTACCAGAGATTTCATGAAAAATACCTGCACCTGTATAGGTATAGGCTTATAAAAATACCTTTCTTTTGGTTATAGATGAAATGATCTTAAATGTCTGAAATTCTTTCTGGGATATTCACCTTTGTTCTGTTGCCAGCCTGGTATTTGCTCAAAACTGGGACAATTTCAGGTTACATCTGAGGTATATTGTGCTGTTGTTGGAATAATCTTTCCTTGCATTATTAGTTTGGCCTTGTCTACACCTTTCTTATCTCTTTCCTTAACGCATTGTTTTTATTTTTGATGTGTAGTCATAAAATTTCTTCCCACTGCTAATGGTAGCTACAATGGTATTTACAAAGCTGGGCTCTGCTGAATTGATGATGTCCCTCTCATGGCTTTTGCAGGTTTAGCTCGTAACTTAAGGCACAGTTGAACTGAGCGGCCCAACACTACCTGCTCTGCCAAAACTAAAACCCAGAATTGATACTTCTTTCAAATACTTCTTTCCAGCTGAACCTTTCTTTTACTTGTCAAACATGTACAGGGTTTTTTTGGTATTGCTTGAAGTTCAGCAGCTTCATACTATTTGGGATCAAAGTGTTTCTACCACCAGCTCTTTCTTTAACATTTTAGATAGTAGGACTGACATTTCCATTGCTAATAAATGAAGCAGAATTGCATGGAGAAGGAGATTACTGCAGGAAGTGCTTCACAGTTGGCATAGCATGGTCATCTTATATATCTGCTTTACCAGCTAACTGTAAGTTCCAGATGATTGGGTCCTGAATTTTTAGCAATCCTCATGATTTTTTCCTGATACTTGGAGTCGCCATATCTCTGCAAGGAGAGAGACTGAGGTTTCATTGCAAGAGGTGACAGACTTCCATGAAGACTGTGCTGCTGTCTGTGCTTTTTTGGGCAGAGATAGAGTAAGTTTGTATGCTGGCTTTGGAGAGTTACATTTCAAAGGAAAAGTTTGAGAGAAGAGGTTGCAAGAGCACTTAAAGGTTCTTATTAGTCCATGATAAATATCAAAGATGACAGTGATAAGATCTGTGGTCTTGAAAAAACTTTCTTACAGAATTTCCTGGCATTTTGCAACACTTCATCAGCAAAAGGGTATAATACAGCCTAGCCTACCAAACACGTGTCCTGATAGTTACAGTGTCTAAGATGGAATACTGCAAAAATGCTGGCATCTTCAGAATTTTATAATTTTCCTTTGGAAAAAAAAAGGGGAAGAATGAGAGAAGAATCATTCTTTTTCATTTTAACAAGCATGTTTCCAAACACAATTTGTTAGAAATACCTAGATACCTTTGTAATAGGAAGTTCAGCTAATATTAGTAAAAGATTAACTCTCGTAACACTTCCTATGCAAGTGTAAATACTAGGGTCTTGATTTCTTAAAGAATGCAAGTGTTTAACTTCAAGCAAGTAGAACGGTATATGAAATACCTTATAAAAATTAGCTCTTGGTGCTTTACAAAAAAAACAGATGGCATGAGACATTTTGCATTATATTTAATCGCCTATATTTGGAACTTGTTTGGAATTTTGCATTAAATCCCTATGCCTAGAGTATGAAATTTCAATGTAGTGGAAATTGCTGAAGATTATATTAGTGTTTTGCAGGCAACTATGAGTTCAGTGTACTTGTGCTCTGAATCAACAGAAAGCAATTTTAACAGCAGTAGTGCTAACACTAATAATGCAGCATACTGTGTTGGCAATTTATGGAAAAAAGCAAAAATGCAGTGTAGCATAAAATTATCAATCTGTTATCACCTAGTTTTCTTGTAATCCCAAACGATCAATAAGTGTGGAGTACCTCGTCAGTGGCTCAACTTTAAAAAGCTGTATTTCAGTTCTGTTCAAAAAATACCACATTTTATTTTGTCATGCTTGGAAAATGAGGATTATCTAGGTGATCCATTAGCACTCTTTTCTCTTGCATATTCTAGTGTATATCCATATATTAAATTATCTGTAGTTATTTGATAGCAAACCTAAATTTTGTTTTTTTCTTTGCTACAGTATAAATATTTGTCTAATGTTTTGCCAGCTAAATATCTCAACAGTAAACAAGGACCTGAAAAAGAAGTAGAAAATTTACATTTTCAGAAAGTAAGACTCAGGATTTGTCTAAAAAAGACCCAAATCTAAAACTTCAAGATGAAGCTGAAACTTATGATAAAATTACTGTCCAGGCTAACTTTACAACCCATCCAGGTATCAATTTTAGCACTTTAATTCTTTTGCTTGCTTTGTTCAAGGTGTTGATTACCATGGTGCAAATTATTACTATATCATCTTCTATGTAAGAAGTATGTGTCTGTGGCTGTTTATGGTTCTTTTCTACTTTGTTTATTATTCTGTGACAGTCAGTATCTCTGAGATATCTAATCTCTGTAATGAAATGGAAGTCAAATTCAGTCTTCAAGTAGAAGGAATTTTTGAGCTTTCTAATTGGTGTCTTTACTGAAGAAAAGACTGCAGTCTTTAGTCATTACATACCTGTTGTGCCTACCTCTGAGTTGCGTGCAGACCGGCCAAAAAGTGCCTCTTGCTCAGCAGGTAGTGCGCATGAGAGTACTTCAGGAGTGCAGGGAGGTAATGGCTTAGGTAAACATTAGGTAATTTGGCTAATAACTGGCGGTAGCGTTGTGGAGGAAGAGGTGCACATGGGCTGCACGAAAGAGGATCTTGAGCTGAGTGTTGGATGCATAAATAAAAAGAACATATAACAAATCTATAGGTATAACGTGTCATACAGACTGCTAGATATTGATTCACAGTTTTGTTAAGATTGCTAAATCTCTTCTACCACAATCCTCAGAGACATAATGGACACACATCTTGCGGTAGAAATGACATGGAACTGATGCACAAGCCCCTGTGTTTCCTTCCTCCTGTGTGACAGGAGAAATGGATGTGACCTTTGGGTTTCAGCTCAGTGTCACACATTAGGTATTTGGTAGTTCACACTCTCCCTGCTCTTCTCTAGCAACAACATGTAGTGTAGGCTTTAGGAAAAAAATCTTTGTCTATTTAGCAGAAAGATTCTTTTTTCCTCCAGATGTAGTCAGTGAACGTGCATAGAAGTGAACTTGTATTGCCAAAGTGACCTGTAATTTGCTTGTACCCTGGACTTTTCACTAAGGTTTGTCATCAGTAATTTTAACCTTAGATTTTGGGGTTTCTTTTAATTCTTTGTGATGACTTTTGTTTTTAATTGAAAACAGTTTCTAGCTGGGAGTTAGGTCTCCAGACTGTTGCCTGTCTCCTCTATGCCTTGTGCACTACCTAGTGGATTCTTTTAATATCTCTCTAAAGATTCATCCTTTCACAGGTCCATGAAATGCAGTATTTGCTTGTTTCCAAGAAGATAACTCACACTCCAGATACTTTGTTTAGTAACAAAATATG
>NW_008794008.1:41480-52917 GCF_000699145.1 Aptenodytes forsteri
TTCTATGATTTTAACTTATGATAAAATTACTGTCCAGGCTAACTTTACAACCCATCCAGGTATCAATTTTAGCACTTTAATTCTTTTGCTTGCTTTGTTCAAGGTGTTGATTACCATGGTGCAAATTATTACTATATCATCTTCTATGTAAGAAGTATGTGTCTGTGGCTGTTTATGGTTCTTTTCTACTTTGTTTATTATTCTGTGACAGTCAGTATCTCTGAGATATCTAATCTCTGTAATGAAATGGAAGTCAAATTCAGTCTTCAAGTAGAAGGAATTTTTGAGCTTTCTAATTGGTGTCTTTACTGAAGAAAAGACTGCAGTCTTTAGTCATTACGTACCTGTTGTGCCTACCTCTGAGTTGCGTGCAGACCGGCCAAAAAGTGCCTCTTGCTCAGCAGGTAGTGTGCATGAGAGTACTTCAGGAGTGCAGGGAGGTAATGGCTTAGGTAAACATTAGGTAATTTGGCTAATAACTGGCGGTAGCGTTGTGGAGGAAGAGGTGCACATGGGCTGCACGAAAGAGGATCTTGAGCTGAGTGTTGGATGCATAAATAAAAAGAACATATAACAAATCTATAGGTATAACGTGTCATACAGACTGCTAGATATTGATTCACAGTTTTGTTAAGATTGCTAAATCTCTTCTACCACAATCCTCAGAGACATAATGGACACACATCTTGCGGTAGAAATGACATGGAACTGATGCACAAGCCCCTGTGTTTCCTTCCTCCTGTGTGACAGGAGAAATGGATGTGACCTTTGGGTTTCAGCTCAGTGTCACACATTAGGTATTTGGTAGTTCACACTCTCCCTGCTCTTCTCTAGCAACAACATGTAGTGTAGGCTTTAGGAAAAAAATCTTTGTCTATTTAGCAGAAAGATTCTTTTTTCCTCCAGATGTAGTCAGTGAACGTGCATAGAAGTGAACTTGTATTGCCAAAGTGACCTGTAATTTGCTTGTACCCTGGACTTTTCACTAAGGTTTGTCATCAGTAATTTTAACCTTAGATTTTGGGGTTTCTTTTAATTCTTTGTGATGACTTTTGTTTTTAATTGAAAACAGTTTCTAGCTGGGAGTTAGGTCTCCAGACTGTTGCCTGTCTCCTCTATGCCTTGTGCACTACCTAGTGGATTCTTTTAATATCTCTCTAAAGATTCATCCTTTCACAGGTCCATGAAATGCAGTATTTGCTTGTTTCCAAGAAGATAACTCACACTCCAGATACTTTGTTTAGTAACAAAATATGTCTTAATTCATACCTTTCTGTTTAACTTCCAGTTGTGTTTAGCAACATCATAAAGAGTTCTTACTTTAACATATGGCAGCGATAATCATTAGTGGCAATCTAGTTTAAATTTAGCCTTCACCAATTTAGAGAATCAGGAAGGACAGTACTTTCAAAAGTCTTAAATACTGTTTGCATGAAACCATGTGAAAAGAACTCACTAAGACTTGGCAGTGAAGACGTTTTACACAGTTGAAACTAAGTCTTTATATTCTTTCTCCCCCTTGCTAAGCATCATGCATACGATTGGGTTTAGTTATTGGCTTTTCACTTCTGTAAATTTAAATTTGTTACTCAGTTCTATTTACTACAGGGAATGTGTATTACAAATTATTCCAGTAAATCATACATGCATTATTTTTTCTTAAGCAAAGATCCTGTTACATTTAGTAACTTGTAGACAAGGTGATGGCACTGTTTGCAGTTGTGCGGAATGTCTAAAGTACTCCAAAGCAAGTAAAATTTTACTGAAAGAGCTGAGCTTTTTCAAAATAAAAAAATAGATACCTGAGAACTAGTCTGGAAGTGTTTTTATCATCTCCAGACCTAGTTTCAAAAACTAGGTGGATTTTCATAGTAAAAAAATCAATAAAGATTTTATTCTTGAAAGTAATTTTAAAATGAGGATATTCTGTTGACATGACTGTGTATTTTTTTTTTTTCTTTTTCAGACTCACTAGAAATAGATTAATTATCCACCTCTTCAGAGGAGCACATGCAAGCTCAGGAGAGTTCTAACACACTCTCAGCATCTGAACTGCTCAGCAGTAGAAAATTGTACAATGAAGCAAACCGACCTGCTGAGAAACAAAAACTTCATAGCTTTGCAGAAAAATAATGAACAACCTAATGCTGGAGTATAAATGCCTGAGCAAAAATTATTTGTCATCTCTCTGGAAACTGTACGTGAAGAACAAAGAACAAAATTGGCAGACAGGTAAGCACTAGAAAAGAGAGCTGATTATTGTGCATTATATATCTCAAATGTTAAAATGGACCTTTAACGACAATTATATTTTCTTAGATTGCTTTTCAGATTTTAATATAGTTCTGTCACTCAGTACCTTTTTTGCTTGCAAAAATAAGAACTGCTGAGAAGCCTGTTCTCTGCAATGCCAGCCTTAGGACTGTCTAATATTTTCATTCATTTGGTAAGCAGTCAGAAGACTCTGGTGATGGTATGCCAGTCCTATATGGAAAGATCCACCATCTTGTCCTGTTCATTGGAATAACTTTTGTCAGAAGGCTTTCTGTCTTCTATGGAACAGTACAGTAGCAATTTGTTTTACACATATTTGCATTAGCATTATTTGTAATCCCAATTTGTCTTTTAGTGAAATCAAAGATAGAATTGTGTTAATATAAGACTCTGGTGATGGTATGCCAGTCCTATATGGAAAGATCCACCATCTTGTCCTGTTCATTGGAATAACTTTTGTCAGAAGGCTTTCTGTCTTCTATGGAACAGTACAGTAGCAATTTGTTTTACACATATTTGCATTAGCATTATTTGTAATCCCAATTTGTCTTTTAGTGAAATCAAAGATAGAATTGTGTTAATTTTTTGTTTCATCTTTGGGTTGGGCAGGTTTGTAGTAATGTTAGTAGGGACTTCATTACAGGAAAAGTTAAACTTTATAGAGTGGAAGAGCTAGAGAAGTAGTAGAGAAGCTATGCAAAAAACTTTTTCTTAAGGCTCTGTTTTAGTCCAAGAGACTACAGTTTTGTAAAAACTATTTAAAAACTGAAGAATGGAAATTTGTAAAGGAAACTTTTCAAGAGCTTTAATAAAAATAAATGCATCCAGACTTTTCCATAGTAAAACCCTTTGACTTAAGAATGGCCAGCAAAGTGGTGCTTAGGGTTTTTCCCAAACAAGCTAGAGGCTTGTTGAACTCTGCTTAATACCAGAGCTAAACAAAGACGTTCTCATCTTGAAGAAAATAAACATTTTTTCAGAAAAAAGTTAGAACTACAGAACAAACTGTTGAGTACCTGTTTTAGGGCTTTTTAATGCATATACAATGTAAAGGATTTTTGGCAAAACTACCTGATCGTATCCATTTTTGTTGCATATCGTGCTTCACAATTACGAGATTACTCCAGTTTAAAAAAGCACCACCTTGAATTGAAAGTTTTCTATTTTTATTCCTCCAGTTACTTTCAGGAAAATCATAAGGCAAAAGCTCTGGCAGTCAATAAACACGTATATGAAGCAACACCTATGAAATATCTTCTGGACATAGTGGATAAATACTGGAGTGGTAGTAAATAATTTCACTGCGATGAGAAATTTCTTTTTAAGAATTTTACATATAAATAGTGTATTCTGTTGATATTTTGAGGGACTTTCATTGAAATGGACTTTAAGTCTTCCTGTCCTAGCGGATGTTGTGTATTCTGTAAGTCTATGAGCTAGTACAGTGCAATTTAAATTTTTAATAGCTTGTGGTCTATAAACTTCTTTCCTCTGTGGTATGAAAATGAGCATTCTAATATAAGTACAGAAGTAGTTATGTAAAGAATATTTACATAATTGCATAATAAAATTTACATAAAGTTTTAAAAAAATAACAACTAACCCACAACCTTAATTAAATCCACAGGAATTGAATTCAGAAAGTGAATCTGCAGTGTTGCCTTGATGATTTGGAGCAGGCAAAATGATACAGTTTTGTTAAGCGGGCTAGTTCTAAGTTTTAGCTTAAGGTCTAACTGTAGTCCAGCAAAGCCATTGGCAGAAGCATGAGGGGGTGTGAGGCTTCTGCTTACACTCCTGAGTCGGGCTATTTGTAATGCGAGGTGTAGCAAGTAAGGCTGCTTCCTTGGTCACAGGTGTGGCAGTGCCACACTGGGTAGTGTAGAGCAAAGGGTCTCTACTGCCTTAGCTCCTGTACCCTTTTTTTTGGTTCCTCTGCTGTGTGCCAGCTAACACAGCTAGGACAACTCGGAAGAGAATTTATGCAGAGTTGGAGATAAACCTGGTTCAGATTATTCACGCTAGAAACAGGTCTCTTCTGAACAGTTGTTGAAACAGCTTAACATTGTAGTGTAGAAGAGAATTTATGCAGAGTTGGAGATAAGCCTGGTTCAGATTATTCATGCTAGAAACAGGTCTCTTCTGAATAGTTGTTGAAACAGCTTAACATTGTAGTGTCCCTTACATTGGGCTTGCAGCAAACCTGTGTCTGAACCAAAGCATTTAACTCATTTTGGTTAGTCTATTAGTCATTCAGATCACGTGCCGCATTCACAAATCTTTGATGTTGTGTGGATAATCAGTTGTCTCTGAACTGTGGATTAAGAAATGTTTGGAGACCTGAAAAAATGTTTCGCACAGGAGGCAGTGATATTTTTAAAACTTGCAGCTTTAGTACTTTCTTTCAAATGCAGATGTTTCAGATTAAGCTACAGTTACTAAATCTACAAGAAATAGTTGCCTTTTTATCCAGGTAGGTTTATATGACTAAATTCTACTACAATCCTGAGTCATGCAACCAATGTCACTGAAGTTCATGGAAGTCACCGACAGACTGCAGCTGAGGCAAAATTTTGTGTTATCAGGAAATGTAGAAAATACGTGTTTAACTAGCCAACCTTGATTTTTTTTTTTTTTTTTAATTTACAGGTAGGGCAGGACCTGTAATGTGTAAGAAATGTGTTTCCTGTAATGGAAGAAATGTGATTTTCCTGTTTCCTGTAATGTGAAGAAATGCAAAAGCAGATCAATAGAAAGATTCTGCAAAAACTCATCAAGAAATTAATTACCTGCTCTCAGAGGGGAAAAAACCTTTACAAAGCCACTTGTCAGAGCAAAAACAACAGCATAGCCTGAAAATTAATGACCTGATGTCAGAATTGAGCGGTTCTAACTGGAAGATTTAGCTTATAAAATTTGCCGTAGAGTGTAGTTGCATTCAGTTGGATGCATGTATAAAGCTGTCGTGGTTTAACCCCAGTCGGCAACCAAGCACCACACAGCCGCTCGCTCATGAAATAATAATAATAATGATAATAATAATAATAAATTGTAATTAAAAGGAAAACAACAACAGAGGGAGAGGAACAAAACCCAGGAAAAAACAAGTGATGCAGTTGCTCACCACCCACCGACCGATGCCCAGCCAGTCCCCAAGGAGCAATCACTGCCCCCCGGCCAACCCCCCCCAGCTTATATACCGAGCGTGACATCATATGGTATGGAATATCCCTTTGGCCAGTTTGGGTCAGCTGTCCTGGCTATGCTCCCTCCCAGCTTCTTGTGCACCTCCTCGCTTGCAGAGTATGGGAAGCTGAAAAGTCCTTGACTTAGTATGAACACTGCTCAGCAACAACTAAAACATCGGTGTGTTATCACATTATTCTCATCCTAAATCCAAAACACAGCACTGTACCAGCTCCTAGGATGAAAATTAACTCTATACCAGCTGGAACCAGGACAAAAGCTTTAGGACTGTTTGCACTTTTCACATCGCTCATGAGGTTCAATATTGTACACCATGTACTTCTGCCATCATTTTCTCTCTGGCAGGATCTAGAGCTAGCTGTGAACATGGGTTCTGTGAAGAATATTCTTTTTCAGGATTTTCAGAGACCAATCTGTCATCAGGTTTCAAAAGAGGAGATGATGACTCAAGGTTGCTGGTCTGACAACTCCATATTCATCAGCCGCCTTAGAACATTTTTTCAGCCTTCTTTCCACTGAGCATTGGAAAAAATTGCCTCTACTTTTTTTTCTGAAGACCAGAAAGGAAAAAGATAGTTCCTGGAACTGCGGTTTCTCTGAATTCATTCATTTTGGCCTTCAGTTATATAAGTAACATCACGCTTATTGGCTTCTCATTCTGATTACTGCACCTTACCTCCTAATTTTTGCTCATTATATAAAAACTTCTCATGTCTCCTTCGAACATGTGGATTCCCCTTGCTTACCATCTTGTTTCTACTCTGCATTTCTCACTAAGACATGATGAGACTTCCGTTTTTCTAAATCTTTCTGTAATCAAATTATTCAACTTTGGCAATACTGAGTTTTACCTTCTGCTGAAGAACAATTGAACAATTTCCTCTGTTCTGCTCGTTCCCTTCTGACATCAGGCAGGCATCAAGAATAACATGTATTGTTTTGCCGTAAGTAAATTATCATAAGGTGTGAAATTGAAATTCTTATTTTGCTGACTTCTGGTTGGTGATCAAGCATAAAAAACATCTTTCTTTCCCCTTCTTGTCTTTGTGGTCATTTCAAAACAGCAGTATCTCTTGCATCTGTCTGGTCATCATTTATCATGATGCTGCTTAGGTACATTTGTTTCAGCCATGTAATTACAAAGGCTATGATCAGACATGCGTTCAGTTAAGTGTGTATAGCAGTGTGTGTATAGTGTTTTTTTTAAACAAAGAAACAGCCCTGCTATTGCAAGCTAATTGTAGCTCATGCTTTATGAAAATGGATACTCTTGCTGATAAGGCAAGGGTAAAAATAAAGGCAGGAGAAAACATCTTTATGATAACTCAAGATGAAATTGACTTTGCTGAGGTTAAACAGTTTGTGTTCTCTGTTCAGTCAAGGCCTTCAGATAGAGTTTACACGTGGTATTTTGGAGTAGAGATAGGAAGTCTTTTCACTGTTGGCTATTTTAACAGTGCTAACATCTAAACACTCTGAGCTGATTGAGAGATTAAAGTATCAGGAGTAATACTGTCATGTTCTGCATTAAAAACAATGTCTCTGTCTCCTCTTGTTCCTTAATTTGTGAGCTGTAAAAGTAAGTCTTCTGGACTTCTGAACTAGGTAGACTGGTGGTAGTCAATTCCATAAATGAAAATATGGATATGCTGACAAGAAGCTCTTCTCTGCTGGGTGAATATCAAAATAATTTTTTATTATTTTATAATTAATTGTTTATATTAATATAATCATTAGCATGTCATATATATACTTTATATATTATTATTTATATTATTTCTATATTATTAATTAAAATGTAATATTTAAATATTATAAATTAAATACAATTTTGAACAAATATTTTTATAAAGTGAAAGTAGTTGGAAATACCGCTTAATATTTAATTAATGAAAATACATGCAGTTCCCTATAATGGCTGGTGAAGCTTACTAGGTTTACATCACTGCTGCAAAACGCAAAACAAGGAAGCAGTGATCTTTGTGTGCATGTGTTTTGTTTTATATAAAATCACTCACACAACTGCAGATGAAGAAGAAAATGATCACGTTTACTTACATGGTTGTCCTGGTTTTAGCTGGGTGCAGGGGTGAACGAATGGCTGTGTGGTGTTTAGCTGCCTGCGGGGTTAAACCACAACAATGGTGTAGTTCTGTGATTCAGTGTGATATTGAACTCTGTTGAAAACACTCTCTAACTTTAATTTTTTTCCTTAATTTGCTTTTAAATGTGCTCAGACTGCTTTGAAATAGCAGCTGGATCAATTTCTGGAAAAGAACACCAGTTTGAAGTCTTTTAAATATGGAAGAAAGCACAGATATTTACAGCTTAAAGGTGAGTTTGAAAGATACTTCTTCAGTAGTATTATCTGAAGCAAATCTTGAACAACATTTTATGGTAGGTCTAATTTATATATGGTGGACAGATTGTGATACTTTTATTCCCGTTTTAAGTGTAGACAGCAGTCAAAAGGTGATAATATTTTAACTGTTGACTGTGATGTCTCACCCAAGTAAGCATATTTAAATAAGCTAGCTTTTAGCTGATGCTTGCTTATTTAGTGAATTTTTGTACATAACTAATTTAGATTTGCTTAGCACCAATGAGGGTAATAGAATGAGAAAACACAAGTCTGCTGACTGTAAATTTAGAAATAAATTGTGTTCACAACTAAGCTGTGTATCATACTGTGCTTTTCTAGTCTGGTGATCTAGGTAACTGAGTAAAACAAGCAAGAAGTTTAGTTTACCTGACTACATGTATCCACTTCCCTATTTTTCTCATAAGTGTCATTGGATCATCAAAATGGGGAAAGCCTGGAATCTCTGCCAAAATAGTGCATCTTGCCATAATAGTTTCATCCCTGTATTCATTCTGGAGTCAAGTTAGGATCACAGAAAAAGCATACCAATTGTTGAGGCATTCTGTAATGGTAATGGCTAATACACCTGTCCTGGTTTTGGCTGGGATAGAGTTAATTTTCTTCCTAGTAGCTGGTACAGTGCTGTGTTTTGGATTTAGGATGAGAACAATGTTGATAACACACCGATGTTTTCGTTGTTGCTGAGTAGTGCTTACACTAGTCAAGGACTTTTCAGCTTCTCGTGCCCTGCCAGCGAGAAGCTGGGAGGGGGCACAGCCAGGACAGCTGACCCAAACTGGCCAAAGGGATATTCCATACCATATGATGTCATGCTCAGTATATAAACCGGGGGGAGTTAGCTGGGAGTCAGTGACCGCTCCTTGGGAACTGGCTGGGCATAGGTCAGCGAGTGGTGAGCAATTGCATCATGCATCACTTGCTTTGTATATTCTTTTGTTATTATTATTACTATTTTATTTTATTTCAATTATTAAACTGTTCTTATCTCAACCCACGAGTTTTCTCACTTTTGCTCTTCCAGTTCTCTCCCCCATCCCACCGGCGGAGGGGAGAGTAAGCGAGCGGCTGTGTGGTGCTCAGTTGCCAACTGAGGTTAAACCAAGACAACACCTCATCAGATGTTGGAAACAAGAGATGAACTTGCTAATAAATGTGTACAAGGGGAACTCTTGTGTAAGCTCAAAGGGTCTGTTTAGTATCCAATCAATCTGCTTTCATTCTTGTATTTTTCTCAGAAAAATCCGTTTTCTCCTTTTCTTGTGGATATAAAATAAAAAAATTTTGAACAAATGTTGTTATAATGTAAATTAAAGGACTTGGAAATACCACTTAATATTTAACTAAACACTGTTTGCTAATCAATATAAACTTGTGACGTGAAAGATGTCTTAAGCAGTTGTGTACACTGCTCCTAATGTTATTATAAACATCAGTGATGAGAATCACGCTCATTTTTTAATCTCTTAATTTTGGATGTAGGAAAAAATCTGAATTTGCTGTCTTGTATCAGTATTTTCCAACAAAGGTAGTAAGTGGTGTACTTTGGATATTTCTACTCTAGTTGGCTTTCGTATTAAAGAATAGGATACATCACTTCTTTGTTTTTTCCTATGAAATAGCGTTAAGATTGTTTTCACATGGTGGAAGACTTCAGTGGAGTCCAACTAATAAAAATGTCTGAATGGAAATTCTGATGACACTTTTTTCTTCAGGAAGACTTAGTTTTTTGAAATGTGGTTAGTGATTTTAAGTATTTGGGAAAAACAGTAGTGGAATACCAAGCATTTTTCAAAAATGTAACTACTTTTTACCTCAGAAAGGGCTGAGCTTTTGGGGAAGAAGTTGAAGAAATATAAACTGTAACTTATCTTATATTCTGTCCTCCCCCTTAAACAAGACTTTGACTTTTTTTTGGAAAACAAAGGTGTGCAATAAGTTAGCATCCTCACATCTAGATGCAAATGTGATGTGATATAGTACTCTGTGTATGTGATATATGGTGTGCATATTGTTCTAGTCAAGCCTGTGCCTCCAAATCAGAAGACAGTTTATGAAACTGATTGGTTAAAAGAAATTATATAGACTTCAGTCCATAGGGCCTTGAAATGTTTTACAAACTAAGCAAAATAGTTTTCAGATGCATCACTTCATTAATGACAAGATTTTCAGTAAATGTCAGTTGTCCACTCCAACAACATAGCTGCAATAAGTAAAAACAGCTTTAATAGAAAGTGAATTTGATTGACAATGAATACTGCCAGGAGAAGACTGAAGATAAGAGTACATTTAACTATATTGGAATTTAATTAAAATATACTCTGTAGCTGTATAGTTATAGTTGGTGGAAAATTATGAAGTATTTGGTTATGATCAAGAAAAATGTTATGAATCTTTTGGCATGAAATTCCAAGAATTTCTTTAGGATTAATCCAGAAAATGGATGTTTGAATATTGTAGGAAATAATCTAGTTTTTTTAGAACTGCAAAATCATCAACGGGTAACAAATGAAAATATTAGCTTGAAGGAATGGCTTCAACACTGTGATAAACTTGAGGAGCCTTTAAAAACATGGCAGTCACAGGTACACTTTAAGTCCTAAGCGTAAATGAAACGGACAAATAAGAAGCATATTTTTTCTTCTCAGCAGTCACATTTGACTGTTTGAAAAACTTAAGTTTGCCCAGTATTGTGACACGGTGGTGATTTGCTTTCTCTTCCAATTCTGTTGAGTACTATCAAGCTGTGTGTCACTCTGCCTCTCTCAGTGTGTACTCACCTTGCTGACGAGACCCCTGCAGTGTTAGAATGACTAGGGGACGAAAGGCGTACTTGTTTGCTCTGGCTAAAAATGTGCCTAATGTTGTGAAAATCAATTTATTCTACCTCTCAGTAAGTAGGTAGGTGGTAGCATGATTAGAGACAGACAGGGATTTCATATGAAAAGTTGGAAATATTGAGGTAAGAGAGTGGGGCAAAAAAGCTTTGGGGAGGAAGGGGACAGATTTTTAGCAAAGGGGAAGCTGTTAACTTTAAAAAGTACAAGAATGCACAATCAGCGTTCAGAAAGATGTGCTATCAGTGTTGTTACCAACATTTTTCTCTGTTTTATTCCTTAAATAAGTGATAACATGCTGGGATGCATGGGTGGGATTCTGGGGAAGAATAGTCTGCCCCAGAAGGTGGCGCTTGGACCCTGGGGCAGGCATTTAGGCATGCCAGCTGTTAGAAGGGGGCAGCAGACTGTTTGCATTTTGGGACTGTGGCTGGACACCCAGAGATGGACCAGCACACGGCATCTTTTCAGAGGTTTTAAAAATAAGGATATCCAGCAGGTGATTCATCAGTCAGATTTTTCAAAGTGCCGGCTTTGAAACAGAAAGTTTGCTTCCTCCATAACTTTCTTAAAACTCTGCCACAGCTCGGGTCACTAAGTTCATTGCAGGGCTTTTCTTGGCTAGTTGGGATCTTACTCAGCATCTGTCTCTGCAGGTGTTCTGCTGTCGGTTTGCCCATGGTGAAACTGTCCTCTGCTCAGGTATGTGCGATAAGAAGAGGGGACGGGGGCAGAAACT